>NC_133665.1:7966912-8109614 GCF_037893015.1 Macrotis lagotis | reverse complement strand
AATTGTATATCAAGTACTGTATTATCAAGATAATACAAATATTATATTATTATTATTATTATCTTACTTATTCTGTTACTCACAACAGCCTTGGAAGATAGGTATTATTCATCCCCATTTTACAACTGAGGAAATTGAAACAAAGTTTTTTTTTAAGATAAAGTTAAGTGACTTGGCAAGATTTACAGAGACAATAAATTCCTGAAGTCACATTTGAACTGAGACATTCTTGTCTCTAGGCACATAGGAATTTCCATTGTACCACCTACCAGCCTCTAGGGTACTGAGAATTTAGGTGATTTGCTCAGTCAATATAAATCAGAGAGTCAACTTGAATCTAGATATTCCATGATTTTCTCTAGCTTCTTGGGGTTTTCATTGGCTGTCCTCTGTCTAGAATACTAACTCCTCATCTCTGCTTACCAACTACCCTAGTTTCTTGTAAATATCAAATAGAATTCCATATTTTACTGGAAGTCTTCATAATTCTAGTGCCTTTCCTCTTTCATATATTTCCTATTTATCCTGTAATTAACTTGCTTTACATATTTGTTTGCATATTTTTTCTTATTAAATTTTAAACTCTGAGGGCAGATCCTATCTTTTTTCCTGTTTTGAAACCCTTAGTGCTTAGAGTAGTGTCTGGCACATAGTAGTAGCTTAAAAATTTTATTGATTGAGTGAATGGTTGATTGTTCATGGCTTTAAGAATCTTTTCTATTCAAACTTCAAGATAATGTTATTTCCCTTGATCACCTATCAGTACCAATTTGTCGCTTCATAAATATGCATACCTCTAATGAGTTTTTATACTTCAAAAGCAAACAGAAAAATAGAAGAGCAAAAAGGGAGGGAAGAGAAAAAGAAAAGAGAGGAGAAAGGAAAATGGAAAGCAAGGTTTATTTACTTGTTGACAAAACAGACTAAAAATCAATAGTGTTTTCTGTGACACTTCAGATAAACTTCCTAATAACACAAACCTCTTGTTTCTGACAGAAAGATGTCCTTTCTGAGCTCTACTTAAAATGAAGCTGATTTATTTATTTATTTATTTTTATTTTTTTCACAAGATTGGAGTGCAGAGCTACTTAAATCTATCAAAATGATGAAATAAAATCAGAATGGGGTGGGGGGGAGGGACCAAGGAGGTTTTTCTTTGCCATTTCATTGTATCACCTTAGTAGAAAGAGGTTTCTTCTACCCTTCCTGTCCTCCAGCAACAAGAAACTATTTAACCAACATAGTGCTTTTGATCTGCTCCTAAAGAGTATAAACATAAAGTACTGGAAGTCAAAAGAACCTTAAAAGTCACAGAAAAACCAAGCATCAAGACTCTGCTTTTAGGGAGGTGATTGACTCTCTTTTACAACTAGATCCCTCTCTTCAAGGAATAGACAAGTCTGTGATCCAGCAGCAAGTTTAAGAAAAGCTTTTGTTTCTCAACTGTTTTTCAGCAATAATCAATATATTTGCAAAGTGACTACACTATGCTAAGCATTGAGGATTCAAAAAGAGGCAACAGAGACCATTTCTGACCCCAAGGAACTTAAAATTAGATAAGGGGGCTACTAGATATCAACTCTAAATCATGACAGCAGGAAAGACCCCATTTATATAAACTTATCTGTGGCAAGAATTTTTATGGAAATAAAATACTAATTGTGATATATAGAAGCTTTAAACAATTATTGCACCAAAGCAATGCAAAATCTAAAGAGTTAAGCGAAACTAAGATTGGTATGAACTGACAATAGAGTAAGCAGAAACAGGAGACAGTTTCATAAGAGATAACAAATATATAAAACTTTGAGAACATTGTAATTCATAACTGTGCCTTAGAAGATTGTAAGTAAAGAGATAATGGGACATAGGCAGAGAATAAGGAACATATTGTCAGAAATGAACATTAGTTTGCTTTGTAATTATATATCATAAGGGACCCTTCTTTATGGGAGAAGTCATTAGAACATGATACTAACAAAGCTCTTTTTTAAAGCACCAATATAATCTTTGTGAAAAAGAAAGTGAGTTAGGGAGGCAGGTTATTTGAAAGTAAGAAGGTCTTTTAGGTTGTCCTTTAATGTTTATGTATGTAAAAATATATGTGACATATATAAGTACACATAAATTATGTATAGCATATATATATATGTATGAGTATAATGCGATATACCTACAAATATAAATATATATATATGTATGTATAATATTCTTATTCACCCACACATGCACATACATAATTATATGTGAACAAAGGAGCGTCAGAGCAAGAAATTTAAATAGATACTGACCCTAACATTATCACTTACCTGAGAAGAACCCCGAAACTTTTTGCTACTTCCTGGGATAATGATTCTGTTGGGGTCAGCATCTATTCAAATTTATATATTTGAGCAATGTATTTCTATCTTAGATCATGTTTCATTACTTCAACCAAATAAACATTTTATGTTTCAAAATAGCAAGGTAATTTTAAAAATCCAATAAGGTAACAAGTCCTCAGCATCCTCAGCTGATGCCTTCCATCTCCAGTACCTCCATGATTAATCCTCCATTCAATTATACTCAATCAAAGAAAAGAGATAATGAGCTGAAACTCATAATACCAATGCTCCTTGAAGTCTGAAACTGTGGTGCCTGTTCATCTTCCATTCTCATCTTCCTTCTGTACAGGGCTGAGAGCATTGTGTACTTTAGATAAAATATCCTAAAACAGCTCACCATGGACCATAATGGTTTCTAGAACTCAGTACAATATGACAACAAGAAATATTCCTATTTATATGTTATTCTGAAGTTTACACAATACATTTCATAGAATTATCTCACAACAACACTGTGAAAAAAAGTAATAAAGGTATTGTTTTCTCTATCTTACAGAGAATGAAAATTGATCTAAGAGTGGTAAAGTCTAAGTTAATTTGTCCAAGTTTATTGTTGATAAATAAGGGGTATGGTTCTAAATAAGACTATCACACTTTCCTGTTCAGCATTCTACTTCCTTATCTTCAGAAGTCCACCATTTCTACCTTTACAATCACTCTAGTATGCTGGATATCCTACTTCTTCAGTATGCACTTATGGTTCTAAGACTGTAGCATGTTCAATGACCATAGTGAAGTAAGAACCACCAGGTTGATATAACCAAATGGCCTTAACACCATCAGTAAGTTTAGGGAATATCTATCCCAAACATTTGAAGATTTCCCCAAACAAATGGAGATTTCATTGTAATGAGTAAATTTGAATAAATTGTTCCATTGAGCCATGAAGACAGTGGAAACAGGTGCTTTGGTGTATTTAGAGTTTGATTAGACATAAAAGACACAAAGTTGTTCACTACATTGGAGCCATTATCAGCTTTTTTGATTTTTGTCTTGTCACTGGACTTCAATGACTCTGGAAGAGAGAATGAGGCCAAAGACTTCATACAACTCTGTCTCATTTAGGTACATCCCAGCCATTTTATAATTTTGACCTATATTGAAGTCCTATGGAGATGGGTAAATGATGAAGCAGTAGGTGAGAGCCATAGTCTCAACTCTAAATACATGTGACATAGGCCATATAATCATTTCACTGGACTGATCAACAGTGGGATTTGCCAGTTCCTTGGTTGTCTGAGAAGCTATTTTACATGAATGTACCACTTATCTCCTGGCTTAAGAAAGAGGTTAGAAGAGATGCCCTAAACGTTTTTCTATTCCTGCTAATCTAATTCTAGCCAGACAAAAACTTTTGCAAAATTAATTCCACTTAACACTGGCACCTGGAATATATGTACACTAATGGTCAACACAAAATCCTGTAACTTGAAAGACAAACAGTTCTTATTTGAAGAAAGTAAAGCTGATACACATTCAAATATCAGCCCTGAGTGAAATAAAGGTTGGCTCATCAAAGTTAGAGCTGAATATGCTTTTTTCTGGAATGGTCACCATGATGGGAAGGGCTGTGAAGCTAGAGTATGTTTCACAATCATATCTAACCTAGTTACCAAGCTTGTGCTTGATAACTTTTGATTCTCAAAAGGAATGAATGACAGTTTCATGACAATATAATTGCCAGTACAAGGAAGCACCAGGACTAGTATGCTCACATCATGATACACCCTGACAAGTCAAAGAAAAGTTTTATAAAGATATGCATCATCAATTTGCCAAAAGAGGATAAGCTTGTAATTAATGCCCAAGTAGGCATAGACATGGTAGGAAATCCTTAGAAAGAATGGAGTCAGAAACAGCCACAACAGCCATCACTTCCTAGTGAAGATGTGTGCATCTCATGACCTTTCCATCAACAACACTGTTTTCCACTTACTTAAATGCAATAAAACTTTGGGGATGTACCCTCATAACAAACACTGGAATTTAACAGACTATGTCATTGTAAGGAGAGGAGACATTCAGAGTATGAGAGTGATGAAGGTCGTGAATGGCACAGAGTGCTGGATAGACTCATCTTCTCCAAGCTAAATATTCTCATTCAACAAAAGTGGTGGCCCTAAGGCAATATGATAATATTAACAGAATAGGGAACTACTCCCTCCATGAACAATTGGTTGGTAATTTGAAGGAAAATTCCAACACATGCTTGGCAATAATAGAACAGAAAAGGTGGACACAGCACTGTAATTACTCATATGGGTACTTACAAGTATCATGATTGATTTGATGAAAATAAAGGGAAAATTAAGAAGTTATTAAATGAAATAACAAAACAAAATAGGAATTCCACATGATTTACCATTAGAATAGGTCATGCTCCAAGAGGACAGCATTTAACACCTACCAAAATTAAATACAAGTGAAACTTAGAGAGCTTTAAGATTCTTGACTCAGTAAAAAGGCAGATGAAATTCATATTTGTGTCAATAGTAACAATGTAAATTTCCTTTTATGATGTCTCAAAGGCTATTTATTGGCCAAAGACCTAAGGTACATCTCAACTACTGAGGACTGATGATGCAATATTGATTAATGATAAGGACATGATCCTGGAGAGATGAGTTGAACACTTCCATAATATTACCAGCAGACCATCGTCATCAATGCTAAAGTCGTTGACTGTAAAACTCAGGATGAAATCAGCCCTACTCTAGACTTACTTACAACTGAATAAAAGGTTTTGAATGCCTCCAAGTTTCTTTTCTATGGCAAAGAGCCTTGTGTGATTCTATTCTGGCAGATATTTACAAAGTGTGGAATCAATTGCTCATATAAAAAATGACATAGGACTTCTGGCCAAGATGACAGAGAGAATCCAGGAAATGTTCTAAGGTCTCCTGGATTTCCCTCAGAATTAATATGAATCAAGCCTCTTAACTGAATTTGAATGCACAAAATCCAGGAAAAAACCCTAGGAGAACATCTACCAAAATGGTGTGTTTCAGAGCAGCCTAGATAAGCTGGGGACAGAGAGCAGAGAACCAGTGCAGAGGTGGTGGTGGTGGTGTGGGGGTGAATCCCATGACTAACCTGAGAACAGCTGCAGAAGCTTTGGCTCTGTGAGCAGTGAGCAGAAGAGCTCCAGTGAAGCTGGCAGGAGAGTTCCAGCACATCAGGCAGGGTAGTTGTAGAGTGAGGCTAGATATCCTTTCAGTCAGCTCAACTGGTATGGAAGACCATGGCCAGGAAGACCAGATTTTCAGCACAATCCCCATGTTTCCAGCTAAGTCCCCTCCTCCCCATCCCCTGTGGGAGAAAGTTACTCTTCCCAGAACAAATATGGTAACAAAAAGCTCCTCCCCCACTACCCCAGCCTCAGGTGTGGGCAGCAGAACTCCCTCAGTACTGAGTGAGGATTAAGGAGATTAACTTTCTAGATAGAGGGCCCAACTCACCTTATTCAAGGATGAAAAAAGATCCTACTGTTCCCCCACCCCACCAGGTCTGGGGAGTAAGTCACTAATCAAGGTCACAGACACTCCAAAGAAAGCACCCCTTACTGGCTGGCCCACTTGGAGTTACTAAACCCAGTTTGCAAAGGCACTAGGTCTGCGAACCAGCCCCTCCCTCAACGCAAGATCCTGGGAAAATGAAGAAAAGTCAGCAGAAAGGTGAATCATTGAAAGGTACCATGAAGAGAAAGATCCTAACTCAGGGAGAGACCTAGAAGTTCTGAGGAGAATATGAATTGGTCTCCAGCCCAGAAAGACTTCTTAGAAGAAATCCAGAAGGAGTTTAAAAATCATTTGGAAAAAAACTGAAAAGAAAAGCAAGAGAGAATTAACACCTTGCAACAAGAAGACAAATCCTTGGAAAATAAATTGAACAAGTGCAAAAAGAAAATAATTCTCTCAAAACCCCAATTGGACAAATGTAAAACTCCTTCAAAAATAGAATAGACTAATTGGAAAAGGAGTTGCCAAAGGTAAATGAAGAAAATTCTTCTCTAAAAATATGAATGCAATCTGTGGAAACCAAGGACTTCATGAGACAAAAAGAATCTGTTAAACAAAACCAAACAAATAAAAAAATAGAAGAAAATGTAAAATACCTCCATGACAGATCCAAGATAATTGAGGAATCACTGTGTGTCCTGAAAACATTGAGGATAAAAAAGCCTGAATTCCATGTTTCAGGATATAGTCAAGTAAAAATTGCATTGCTATGAAACAAGAGGGCAAAACACTTATTGAAAGAATACATCAATCCCCTCTTGAAAGGGATCCCAAATGAAAAGACTAAGTAATATTGTGACCAAATTTAAGAACTATCAGATAGAAGAGAAAATCCTGCAAGCAGTCAGAAAGAAATAATTTAGATATCAAAGAGCCATCGTAATGATTACACAGGACCTGGCTACATCAACATTAAAGTATCTAAGGGACTGGAAAATGATATTGCCAAGAGCAAGGGCTCATGGAATGTAGCCAAGAACTCACTATCCAGAATGGACAAAAAAAGACAGACATTTAACAAAATAGGAGACTTCCAGTTTTTTCTTCTGAAAAGAACAGAGCTCAATAGAAAATATGGACTTCAAAGAAGAAACTCAAAAGATAAATGAAAAGATTAAAAAAAGAGAAAAGGAAAAAACTTCTATCCAATAAGATAAACCTGGCTATCCAGACCTGGAAAAAAAAATCTCATAACTCTTGAGAATTGTAAATATATTGGAGAGAATATACAGCCAGCAGTAAAGAACACTAATGACTTGTCCATGACTGATACAATAATTTAAAAACAATATCTCCTGAAAAATGGGGACACTAAAGAGATGGGAGGTTGGAGGAGATTGAATGGGGGAAAATGACATTACATGAACAGATAAAAAGGATCTATTACAATAGAGGAGAAGAAGGGCAGAAATGAGAACTGCCTGAATCTTATTCTCATTGTATTTTGCTCAATGAAATTTTAACATACACATACTCAGTTAAGAAACTTATCTTACCTTTCAAGTATTAAAAGGGGAAAGAGGGAAAGTGGAGGGAAAGAGAAACTAATAGAAGGAAGGGGCAGACAAAGGGGCAAAGGGAAAGGGGAAATAAAGTGGGGGTTGGATATAAGGGAGCAAACATACTGAAGTAGGTGGTATTCAGAAGCAACATAATGGAGAATAGGGATGAGATGAAGCAAGGGGAAAAATACTGAGGGAAGATAGCATGGAGGTCAATAAAATGTTATAAATTATACCTTTGAATGTGAATGGAATGATCTCTTCAATAAAACATAAGAAAATAGTAGAGTGGATTAAAAAACAGAATCCTACAATATGCTGCTTACCAGAAACTCATTTGAAGGAGAGAGATACATGTAGAGTAAAGGTAAAAGTTGGAGCAAAATATATTTTGCTTTAGCTGACATTAAAAAGGCAGGGGTAGCAATTTTTATCTTAGACAAAGCAGATGTATAAATAGATCTCATTAAAAGAGAAAAGGAAGGAAACTATATCATTCTAAAAGGTACCATAAACAATGAAGCAATTTCAATACTAAATATGTATGCAGCAAGTTGAATACAAATTCTTAGAGGAGAAACTGAATGAATTATAGGAAGACATAGGAAAAAAAAACTCTACTGGTGGAAAACCTCAAACTCCCTTTCTCAGATTTAGATATATCTAACAGTAAAATAAACAAGAAGAAAGTTAAGGAGGTAAGTAGAATATTGGAAAACCCATACTTGATAGACCTTTGGAGAAAACTGAATGGGAATAGAAAGGAATATACTTTTTTCTGCAGTACATAGCACCTACACAAAATTAACTTTGTGTTAGGACATAGAAACCTCATAATCAGATGCAGACAGGCAGAAATGGTGAATACTTCCTTCTTAGATCATAATGCAAGAAAAATCACTTTAGATATTGGACCATGAGAGATAGACCTAAAACTAATTGGAAACTAAGTAACCTCATTTTAAATAATGAGCAGCTCAAACAACAAATAGACAGAATTAATGGTTTCATCCTAGACAAGGAGAATAATGAGACAACATACCAGAATTTATGGGATCTTTAAATGCTTACATGAATAAAATAGAGAAAGAGGAAATCAATTAACTAAGCATGCAACTAAAAAAATTAGAGAAAGAACAAATTAAAAACCCCCAATTAAATATCAAAATAGAAAATCTAATAATTAAAAGAGAAATTAATAAACTCAAAAGCAAGAAAGCTATTGAAGTAATAAATAAAATGAAAAAAGTAAAATGTAAAAATGTAAAAAATAAAATTGATAAACTTTGGTTAATTTGATTTAAAAAAGAAGAAAACTAAATTACTAGTATTGAGAATGAAAAAGGTGAACACACCACCAATAAAAAGGAAATTAAAGTAATAATTCAGAACTATTTTGTCCAACTGTATGCCAATAAATTTGATAATATAAGTCACATGTATGAATATTAACAAAAATATAAGTTGGCCAGGTTAAATGTTGAGGAAATTAGAAACCTAAACAACCCTATCTCAGAAAAAGAAATTCAACAAGCCATTAAAAAAATCTTCAGGGCTGGATGGATTCACAAATGAACTCTATCAAACATTTAAGGAATTTTCCAATTCTATATACACTCTTTGGCAAAATAGGGGTGGACAGAACTCTGCCTAAACTCCTTCTATATGTTGCTGGTACTTAAATCAGGAAGAATCAAAATAGAGAAATAAAATTACAGACCAATTTCCCTAATGTACATGGAAGCAAAAAAATCTTAAACAAAATTCTTAGCAGAGAAATTACAGCAAATTATCACTAGGATAATGCATTAAGACAAAGTAGGATTTATCCCAGGAATGCATGGTTGGTTAAATATTAGGAAAACAGTATAATTGACTATATCCATAACCAACCTAACAGAAATCATATGATTATCTCAATAGAGGCTGAAAAAGCCTTTGACAAAAATACAGCATGCATTCCCCACTAAAAACACTAGAGAGCATAAGCATAAGTGAGTTGTTCCTTAGAATGATAAGCAGTATCTATCTGAAACCATCAACAATCATTATATGCAACAGGGATAAGCTAGAGGCATTCTTGATAAGATCAGGGGCCTATGGAAGGACTTTGATACTGTCAGTCATGAGGGTTGCGGAAGATCATGGCAAAATTTGGTTGCTCATAGAAGTTCATGTTTCTTGTATGTCTCTTCCATGATTGCATGCTTGTATAAGTTATGAATAATAGTTGGTGCTCTTTACTTTCCCAGGTATCAATCTGAACTCATATTGGTCTGATCAGACACAGTCAAACACACTATATATTGACCTCAACATAGTGTCATTTTGGTACACTTCAATTTTGAAGCTATCACTGTGTCCCCACATCTTCCTTGATATTGCTGCCATTTATTTCTATGTATATTACCTACATCTGCTCCAGATTCCTACAGTTTTAAAGGACCATATACTACAAAGACACTCATAGCCCAATTAGAGTTAAGTACTAGTCAAAATATAGAATCTACACACAAGGCCTCTGGGAAATTTAGTCCAAGAATTTCTTTTAAAGAGAGAGATTTTCAGCCCTAAGCATTTAGGAAATACAGAGTCCATAAACACACCTTTCTACATACAACTGTGACAACTCTTTTATCCTACTCCCTGACCTACTTCCCCAGCAGCATCATTATAAAATCAGAGTAATCATCACTTTCCCTTTTGGCACCCCACTCTCAGGCTACAGGATGTCCTTTGATGAATTCTCTTACATTGAAAGCCTTTCCCTGATAGGTATTGCAATTGACAAATTTCTCTATCCATATAAGGAAAAATAATATACCTATAAATATATACAATATACCCTAGATTTCCCTCAAAACAACTATCCCAAGATTTAGAGGTGGAGGGGACTTCAGAGGTCATCTGGTTAAAAAAAATGGTACAGCCTACTTTAAAAATGGTGCACCACTAGAAGGATGGGAATGATTTTTCTTGATCCTACAAATCTTTGTAATGATTCAGTAGATATTGTAAAGACAAGTAAATATTCAAGCACAGTTCTTGACTATATTCTCCTAAGAGGTAGTAGATTCATTAGAATCTTATTCAGGATACTGATATTTCCAAACAGCTATGGGTATATTGTATTTTCTTAGATGAATAGAGCTATTTAGTGAAAAGCCAAAACATCCAAAGCTAAATGAGTGAGGAAACTTTTACATTCAGAAAACTAGTTACAATGTATTTCAACCAAGATTGTGATATTTCACCTGAAGCACATACTTCAAGATTGTCTTGTTCTGATTGTCTTCCAAATAATCAAGAATTTCATAAAGAGAGGACTTCTGAAGTCTCTATCAATAACAGAATTCTAATTAGAACTTTTGGCCTAATTAACTTGATAAACTTATGCTGTCTACACAATACTCCCCTTGTCCTAAAGCTCCTGTCATCTAGTGGCACAATAGTGGACAGAGATCTGGATGGAGTCAGGAAGAGCTGAGTTCAAATTCTACCCCCTCACACTTACTAGCAGTGCAAATCACTTAATCTTTCTGTCTCATCTGTAAAGTTGTTATAATAAAGCATCTACTCAGAGTTGTTATGAAGAGTATAATATGCATAAAGTGTGTTATAAACTTTAAAGTGATATATAAATGTTATTTATAATAATAATAATAATAATGATAATAATAATTCTCAGGGGCAGGTAGGTGGTGCAGTGGATAGAGTACTGGTCCTGGAGTCAGAAGGACCTGAGTTCATATTCAGCCTCAGACATTTATTAATTTCCTAGCTGCATGACCTTGGGCATTTAAGGCATTGCCTTAAATTAATTGATAAAATTAGTAATAATAATAATAATTCTCATTAATATCAACAGTAGTAGTTGTTGTTTACCGCTCAACTTCTTTCCTTTTAGTGCCAGTTATCCAGACACATAGTATGCCCAGGTCAAAACCCCTTTGCCTTTTTATGTTTCACTTTGGCCTGTAGTCTCTCCATCTTCACCATCATTCTTCCTGATCCCCAAGTTTCTCTGTTCCTTTTGTTAAGTGCTACAATAGTGTCAATAAATCCTTTCCATCCTCATTCTCTTCCTCTTATAATCCTTGTACCACCTCACATTAACTGAAACCTGAAATTCTCTCAAATCAACTATTCAAAGAATTAGAAGTAGAAGGGACTTCAGAGGTCATCTGGTAAGAGAGAGAGAGAGAGAGAGAGAGAGAGAGAGACAGAGAGACAGAGAGACAGAGACAGAGAGACAGAGAGACAGAGAGACAGATACATAGAGAGGGAGAGAGGGAGGCAGGGAAAGAAGGCAGGAAGGAAGGAAGGCAAGAAGGAAGGAAGGCAGGAAGGAAGGCAGGACGGAAGGCAGGAAGGAAGGCAGGAAGGAAGGCAGGAAGGAAGGAAGGAAGGAAGGAAGGAAGGAAGGAAGGAAGGAAGGAAGGAAGGAAGGAAGGAAGGAAGTGAAATGATCTCCTTGAAGACATGGACTATTTTATTCTTCCTTTTGTATCCACAGCACTTGCTATAGTGACTGGTTATAGTAAATGATTTAATAAATATTTGTTCACTGTTTGACTCAATACAATTTTCCATGGGCTTGCCAGGAGTCAATGAAAAAGACTGGTTCCAAAGTTACTTTCTGTGACTCAAAATCTCTTTAAACTGCATCTCACCCTCAACCCTCTCTCTTCTTCTTATAGTCATTGTCTTCTCCTTTTCCCCACTTATGTCACCTCTATATTCCAGAAACTTCCACTTGACCTCTCAGTTTTTCTTTAACTCAAGTGACCTTTATCTCCTATTGTCTACCGGTTTGGGGGAACATCATCACTGAGACTGGTGCAGAATATCATTTGAGAGAACAAATGACTGGGAAGGGGTGTTTGCAAATCACAAGTAAGAACAAGCAACCTTAGCTTCTTCACTGAGATGGAATTCAGATCTTCCTGATTTAACTCCCTATTGCTTTGCTTAGTGGATTCTTAATGTTATTTGGCTAAGGGCAGTTTGGGGTTACAGTCGATATAACACAAGACTTGGAATCCAGAAGACCTGAATTTAAATATGATTTGAGATATTTATTATAGTATCAGGATGACCCCAGGGCAAAGTGACAAACCCTTTTTGTTTGTATCTTCCCATCTGTAAAATGAGGATAATTATAGCATCTGCCCAGCAGGGCTATTATGATGATTTAATGAGTTTATTATCATAAAACAGTCTATAAATTTTAGCTATGTTTATTGTTGTAGTGGTGATGGTTGTTATTACTTCCTGATACTTCTCTTACTTCACCTGCCTGAATTGTTATTTGAACATGAACCAGTTGAACCCTAACTCTGTCAATCTTTGGCCCTCACCAGAATAATTCACCCTGGATGTTTCATCATTCCTCAAAAATGACAATTCCTCCAGTCAAAAACCAATATTCCAGTCTGATTACCATCCCCTTGTGCCTTCACCTTTGCAACAGATCTTTGATTCTTCTTCACACTGTCATCCAGTAATTGCCAACTTATCTAGTCTTTGCTTTCACCTAACCCTGTTACCTTCATAGTTCAGTCTATATTACCTTTTCTCTTGTATTTCTATTATAATGACACACTAAATGGTCTTCTTTCTTCCAGGTTCATTCACCCCCAAAGGAATCTTTGCAATTTTGTCAAATAATCTTTCTAGTACAAAGGGCTAACCTCATCACTCCACTCCTTTTAAAAATATTGTTGGGTTATTTAAATTATGTCTGATTTTTTTTTGTGATTCCATTTGGGGCTTTCTCTGCAAGGAGACTAGAGTGGTTTTCCATTTCCTTCTTCAGCTCATTTACAGATGAGGAAACTGAGGGTAGCAGAGTTAAGTACCTTGACCAGGGTCATACATTGTATAAATTTCTGAGAACAGATTAACTAAGGAGATAAATCTTGCTGATTCCAAACCCAGTGCTTCATCCAATGTATTACATCTAGTTGCCCTTAGTGTCCAAAAACCATTAGTGAACCCCTCTTTCCCAAAGACTAAAATGCCATTAACTTAGCCTCCACAATGTGGTTTTAACCTAACTTTCTAGCGTTCTTGCCTTCTCTCAAGTTTTCTTCATTCTAAATTTTAGTCAAAATAAAAAATTAGCCAGGTCACTGATTTCAATTGGTCTGTTATCTTCTTTTTTTGGTCTCTTATCTTCCAATCCTTGAACAGACACTCTTCATTTTTATCTATTAGTATCTTCCCCTTCCTTCAGGACCCATTTCTCTGTGAAGCCTTCTCTAATCTCAGTTCCATTTAGGAATGATCATTTCCTCTTTAGATCTTTCTTCTGTCAATTTTTTGTTGACCACTTCTGGATCCTTTCACAGTTTAATTTCTATTATAATGGTATACATGTTTTATTCTCCCTCCCATTGGATTATAACTTCTTATAAATTTGATGCAATTTTCTATATATTTTAGAAATGAGACCTTTATCAGAACTCCTGGTGATGAAGATTGTTTACCAGCTTTTTGCTTTACTTCTAATTTTGGCAGCATTGATTTTATTAGTACAAAACCCTTTTAATTTAATGTAATCAAAATCATTCATTTTGGAGTTTATCATGTGCCCTAATTCTTGTCTGGTCATAAATTTATCCCTTTGTAACTTGGAAATATACATGTACAAATGGATGAAAATAAATTAGGTCTAGGTGGAGCTGTGGATAGAGCACTAGCCCTGGAGTCAGGAGGACCTGAGTTCAAAACCAGCCTCAGATTCTTAATAATTGTCTGGTTGTGTGACCTTGGGCAAGTCACTTAACACCATTGACTTAAATAAAATTTTTTAAAAGAATATATTTTGTCTATGGTAGAAACTTGCTGATTACCCTATTCTTAGGTGGCCTGTTGTACTTTTGTGACATGAGAGTGCAATGGGAGCCATACAACAAAATAATCCTTCCTTATTCAGAGCTAGGCAATCAACCCATAATTAGGACATAAATGTGAGCTAATTTCAAGTGTAAATTAAAATTTTTAAAAAAGGTCAACATTTATAAATCTGCCTCATACACTAAAGTCTTATAGTAATGGGATGTTTTATTAGGAAACCATAGAGATCAAGTGATTTATTCAAGAACATATAGTTGATAAATGGCAAAAGCTGAGTCTTCTGATTTTCAAGTCTACCATTCTTCCCTCCATTTCACACAGCTTCTCGAATTTGATCCTCTTTGAGGGAATCAAGGCAAAGTTTCTTTTGTGCATGTTTTTTTTAACTTGTTTGTTTGTTTTGGATTTTGACTTGTGATTTCATTGATTTAGGAAACTCCCCAAAAGGATACCGTTTTGATAAAAGCATATTGGTAACTATTCTTCAACTCTCATAGAGTTGTTAGGGCACAATGAGAGGTTAAAGGAAATGTCCAGAGCTAAAATTACAGCATATTTTATACCTTGAATCCAGGTCTTCTTGACACTGTGGTCAACTTTCCTTCAACCATAAAATTCTTCCTTCTCCCCACTTGTTATTGAGCAAATATTCTCCCCATTTTACAAATGAGCCAACTGAGGCCCAAGTAGATTATATAACTTTTCTAAAGTAGAAAGTTTAAGAAGTTATAATGTTGGCATTGCAATGAAGGCCAAAGGATTTCTGGATTCTTCCTACTATACACTTTGCACAACTTTACTGATTGACAGGTCATTAAACAAGCAGCATTCCTACTTTTTTTTGCTGTGCTGATGTGTTCTCCTGGTACCTTGGAGAAGCAGGCTTAGCAGTTTATAAAGAGACAGAACTATTTTATTCATTCTCTTTCCTATTCCCACTTCAGAGAATTTACTCTACTCTGACTTCAGCCAATAGCCAAATGTGCCTTCCAGTCAAGAAAAATAAATTTTCCTCCTGAACTTGAGATAGTCAATCTAACAAAGTAAACAATGCTGGCAACAGATGGTTCTTCAAACGTGCTCAGACTTTTATCCAAGCATCATCCGATTCAAAACTAAAATCACTTTACCCAGAAAACTTAACCATCTAGAATGCAACCAAGAATTAAGGGGGAAGCAAATAACCTTTAAATAGCCAGAATGGATGCCATAAAGCCTGGACACTGATATTCATGAACTAACCAATGGGAGAGACCTAGGGGCTATCAATCATTCCAGATCAAAGCAATAAATAGAGGGTTGGATAAATGCAAACACATTGGGAGTAATTTAGCAAAGTGGTGAGAGTACAGGACATGGAGTCCAGAAGACCTAGAATCAAATTTTGCCTCAGATGTTTCCTAGTTGAGTGATCATTTGGAAATCACTTAACATCTCTGTTAGTATTTTCCTATCTATAAAATGGAGATAAAATATCATCTCCCTCACTATTAGGGGAAAATTAGCATATGTGTTTTTTTTAAATTTTAAAGATGGTATATATATATATATCATACATATATGTAGGTGATATATATATATATATATATATACACACATACACATATGGGTGAGATATATGAGTGATATATATGTAAGGGGTGGTGTATAAGTTGATCCATCTATCGATTGATCTATCTGTCTATCTATCTGTCAGTGATCAGCCTATGACTGGGGACATGAACATGAGACAATTCCAAATATAGAATTGATAATATTGATGAAATTTTATCAATATGTCCCATATACTAAAACCTAATAGTAATGGAATGTTACATTAGGAAACTATAGGGGTCAAATGATTTATTTAAGATCACACAGATGTTAAGTGACAGAAGCAAAATTCAAACTTGGGTCTTCTGATTTCCAAATCTTGTGCTCTTTCTAGAAAGATAGATAGACAGACAGACAGATAGACTTTATACACACACACACACACACACACACACACACACACACACACATACACACACATATGCTAAGTCTACAAGGAAGAAAAGCATAAGAACTTTACAAGTACAGTAGTCTGGTCCTGCAAATAAGGCCAATACCCTTCCATAGACCCTGGGATATGAGCATAATTTTAGTGCAGAGCAATAATTATAGAAGACTCAACTATATTTTGTTTGTTCTATTTAACAAATGAGGAATGAATACAATATAGCCTAGAAACACAGGTACCCCAAATGATAATAATTTCTTGGGGGGGGTTTAAGTGTAGATTCTTAAATAAGTCCGGTTAAGTCTTTAGAAAGATTATTTAAGTATATGTGAGTTCAAGTCCCATTTCACCAAATCTGTGACCTTCAGCAAATCACTTCACCCCCATGGACCTTAGTTACTTCATCTGTAATGAAGGGTTAAACTAAATTACCTCTAAGATCCCTTTCAACTCTAATTCTGTTATCCTATAACCTCATTCCCCAATGATGCCAGATAGATAAATGAGGTAGGACTGTACTAAGCCCCATTCTACTGTCTGGACTCAGACACAAATTTCCATTGAGGTTGAACTTAATGTCTACAAATGCTGAGGGAACTGCATGGACCCAATGGGACTAATTTTAGACAATATGCAAAGTCTTCAGTCAATTATCTTATGAAAATAATGAAGATATCTGAGCCCAGATGACATTATACTTTTTTCCTTTAAAAAAAAATTTGTTTTTCTTAAGACTATAGGAATCCTTCATAGTCATGGACCCCTGTGAAAATTAATCACTAAGAGCTTCTAGGAGCCTGGGTTGTCTCTCCTCTCTTAGCAAAGGGAGGTTTTCCTTTTCCTACCAGGTTGCTGTTAATTTGATGACTCCTGAGACTTCCCAAGGGTGTTTGTCATTTTTACAACAGCCATTTTTCTTTTGACTCTGGAAAATTATTAAATCAGTGTTTGCATTTGTGCATATTCTGTAAAGTGCAGCGAAATAAGTTGGTTCCCAATGAACTTAAGGTTTTAATTCATTTTACCTTAGAGTAGCTGTGGAAGAAGTCAAAATTTTAAATGCAGGATGACATATGGCTGTTCATTATTTATACATTCTGTAGCAGACTATAAATTTTACTTTGGACATATATCGAAGCACTGAAACCATTTCAGTTGCAAACACATAAATCATGGTTACAGTTATTAGTCTAAATGTAATGCCACCCAGGTTCTAGATCAAAACCTTTAAAATCCATTATAATTGACATCTCCTGCATAACTTATGTGTGATTTTATTAAAGGTGCTCATTATTATTTATATCTTTGAAACATTATATTTCTAGCTGTGCAACCAATTCAATGTGAATTATTTGGAGGTGGGGGATGGGATGAACAAGAAATTTATGAAAGGCAAAGAGAAATGAATGGGGGAAGGGATGAATATTTAGCATCTGTGTGGTCTAATTCATGCAATGATTTCAGTAATTTAGTTCCCAAATGTCTTGTCCTCTCTATCAATTGACTTTCATTTGAGACAAATAAAATAGCAGCAGAACAGTGTCAGCTAAATTATGAATTAATGAAAGGGTAACTGGATGAGTTGGATTCCCCAGTGTCACCAATTGACCATTTCCTTCAAAGACCAGAAGCATTTAGATTGGTTCATATATCACAACATCTAGAAACCTCCCCAACCCAGAGGACAGGAGTGATGATACTTCACAGACTCATTAGAGGACTTCTTATTGATGAGTTGTTTCATTTGAAGAGTTAGAATGCAAAGTACTGGCCTGGTTACCCTCTTGGGGATGCTAGGAATATAACTAACAAGAAGGGAAAGTTTGCTTCTATAGTAACTCACCTTAAGATTCTGTACCCCTCTTTATCTTCTTGAAGTGATCTAAGGACGTGCTTACCAGGGTTATGCAGTATAGTACTCAGGTCTGAACAACCCACACATTAAATCTTTCACTCCCATCATTCCCTTACTATATTAATACCTTATTTATTTCCTTTCCTCTCTCTCTCTCTTTCCTCCTCCCTCCTTTCTTCCTGCTCTACTGGCTATTTTTCCTCCATGTCTCTCTCCTTCCCTTTTATCTTTTTCCTTCCTTTTCCTTCCTTTTTTACCTCCTTCTTTTCTTCTTTCCTACCTTTCCTCCAATTTTCCTTCCTTTCTTCCTAGATAAAGGCAGCATGGCATAATAAGTAAACAGCTGACATCTCAGCCAAGAAGAACTGAGTTCAAGATTCACCTCTGGTATACATTCAGTGTGTGATCCTAAGCAAATCACTGGATCTTTTAAAATTCTAGGCAACTCTCTAAGACTCTAAGTTACAGAAAAGGTATGAATCTGCATTGGAGTTTCCTTATCAGTGAGTTCCCTAAGGCAAAAAATCACAGATTCAGGTCTTTTCTTCTATTTATACATGCAAAATGTTATGCTGTGCTGTGTGTAGGTAGATTGAGAGATTGATAAATCGATGATTGATTGATCTTGAAATTATATTAAGAAGTTTTTTATTTTTTAAATTATTGTTATTGAAGATATTATTTGAGTTTTACAATTTTCCCCAGAATCTTACTTCCCTCCCGCACCCCATCCCCCATGGAAAGCAATCTGTCAGTCTTTACTTTCTTTCCCTGTTGTACCTTGATCCAAATTGGGTGTGATGAGAGAGAAATCATATTCTTAAAGAAGAGACAAGAAGTCTAAGCAGTAACAAGATCAGACAATAAGATATCTGGTTTTTCCTAAATTGAACTTTGTTCAAACCCCACATCTCCTTATCTGGATACAGATGGCACTCTCCTTTGCAGACAGCCCAAAATTGTTACCAATTGTTGCACTGATGGAATGAGCCAGTCCTTCAAGGTTGATCATCACTCCTATGTTGCCATTAGGGTATACAGAGTTTTTCTGGTTCTCCTCATCTCACTCAGCATCAGTTCATGCAAATCCCTCCAGGCTTCCCATAAATCCCATCCCTCCTCATTTCTAATAGGGCAATAGTGTTCCATGACATACATATACCACAGTTTGCTAAGCCATTCCCCAATTGAAGGACATTTACTTGATTTCCAATTCTTTGCCACCACAAACAGGGCTGCTATAAATATTTTTGTACAAGTGATGTTTTTACCCTTTTTTAATCATCTCTTCAGGATATATACCCAGTAGTGGTATTGCTGGGTCAAAGGGTATGCACATTTTTGTTGCCCTTTGTGTGTAGTTCCAAATAGCTCTCCAGAAGGGTTGGATGAGTTCACAGCTCCACCAACAGTTTAATAGTGTCCCAGATTTCCCACAACCCTTCCAACAATGATCATTATCCTTTCTGGCCATATTGGCCAATCTGAGAGGTATGAGGTGATACTTCAGATAGGCTTTAATTTGCATTTCTCTAATAATTAATGATTTAGAGCAATTTTTCATATGGCTATGGATTGCTTTGATCTCATCTGTAAATTGCCTTTGCATATCCTTTGACCATTTGTCAATTGTGGAACGGCTTTTTGTTTTGAAAATATGACTCAGTTCTCTGTATATTTTGGAAATGAATCCTTTGTCGGAATCATTAGTTGTAAAGATTGCTTCCCAATTTACTACCTTTCTTTTGATCTTGGTTACAGTGGTTTTATCTGTGCAAAAGCATTTTAATTTAATGTAATCAAAATCATCTAATTGGTTTTTGGTGATATTCTCCAACTCTTCCTTAGCTTATAGTATTGTTTTTTTATGTCTAAGTCATGTAACCATTTGGATCTTATCTTGGTAAAGGGTGTTAGGTGTTGGTCTAATAAATCTAAGATACTTCCATACTAGTTTCCAATAATCCCAGCAGGTTTTATCAAAGAGGGAGTTTTTATCACAATGACTGGACCCCTTGGGTTTATCAAACAGCAGATTACTAGAATCATCTCCTGCTTTTACCCCTAGTCTATTCCACTGGTCCACCACTCTACTTCTCAGCCAATACCAAACAGTTTTGATGACTGATGCTTTATAATATGATTTTAGATCAGGTAGGGTTAAGCCACCTTCTTTTGCACTTTTTTCATTAAGTTCCTGGAAATTCTTGAATTTTTATTTTTCCATATAAATTTACTTACAATTTTCTCTAACTCATTGAAGTAATTTTTTGGAGTTTTCATTGGTAGGGCACTAAACAATTAGTTTAGTTTTGGTAGAATTGTCATTTTTATTATATTAGATCTACCTATCCATGAGCAATTGATATTTGACCAGTTGTTTAAATCTGATTTAATTTGTGTGAGAAATGTTTTATAATAGTTTTCAAAAAAATGCTGAGTCTGTTTTGGCAAATTGACTCCCAAGTATTTTATATTGTCCGAGGTTACTCTGAATGGGATTTCTCTTTCTAGCACTTCCTGCAGTATCTTGCTAGACATATATAGAAAAAGTAGAGGATTTACCAGGGTTTATTTTATAACCTGCAACTTTGCTTAAATTGCTAATTGTTTCCAGTAGTTTTTTGGATGATTTCTTGGGATTCTCCAGGTAGATCATCATGTCATCTGCAAAGAATGAGAGTTTTGTCTCTTCCTTCCCAATTCTAATTCCTTCAATTTCTTTTTCTTCTCTAATTGCTGAAGCTAACATTTCTAATACAATACTGAATAGTAGTGGTGATAATGGGCACCCTTGTTTCACCCCTGATCTTATTGGGAATGCCTCTAGCCTCTCCCCATTGAATATAATGCTTGCTGATGGTTTCAGATAGATACTGCTAATTATTTTAAGGAGCAGGTCATTTATTCCTACAATCTCTAGGATTTTTAGTAGGAATGATTGCTGTATTTTTTCAAAAGCTTTTTCAGCATCTATTAATACGATCATACAATTTCTGATAGGTTTGTTGCTGATATAATTGAGTATACTAACAGTTTTCCTAATATTGAACCAACACTGCATTCCTGGGATAAATCCTCCATGATCATAATGTATCATCCTAGTGATAACTTCTTGTAATCGTTTTGCTAAGATTTTATTAAAGATTTTTGCATCTATATTCATCAGGGAAATAGGTCTATAATTTTCTTTCTCTGTTTTTAACTCTTCCTGGTTTAGGTAACAGCACCATATTGGTTTCATAGAAAGAGTTAGGCAGAGTTCCATCTTTCCCTATTTTTCCAAAGAGTTTATAGAGAATTGGAACCAATTGTTCCTTAAATATTTGGTAGAATTTGCTTGTGAATCGATCAAGCCCTGGAGATTTTTCTTGGGGGGGTTCAATGATGGCTTGTTGAATTTCTTTTTCTGAGATAGGGTTGTTTAAGGATTTAATCTCTTCTTCATTTAACCTGGGCAACTTATGTTTTTGTAAATAATAATCCATTTGAATTAGATTATCAAATTTAATGACATAGAGTTTGGCAAAATAATTCTGAATTATTACTTTAATTTCCTCCTCATTGGTGGTGAGTTCATCTTTTTTAATTTATGATACTATCAATTTTGTTTTCTTCTTTTGTTTTTTTAAACAAATTGACCAGAGGTTTATAAATTTTATTAGTTTTTTCACAATACCAACTTCTGGTTGTATTTATTAATTCAATAGTTTTTTGCTTTCAATTTTATTAATTTCTCCTTTAATTTTTAGAATTTCTAATTTGGTATTTAATTGAGGATTTTTGATTTGTTCTTTCTCTAATTTTTGTAGCTCAGGATTTAGTAGCATACATGTTATGGACTCATAGGACTTGGAATATAATATTCCTAAGGTGAAAGAGGTTGGAATGGAACTGGGAATCAGCTACTCAACAAAACTGAACATCCTCTTCCAGGAGAAAAGACATTCAATAAAATATGGAATTTCAAATGTTTGAAAGAGTCAGAGCTGAACAAAAAGTTTCATCTTCAAGTACTGGTCTCAGGGAAAGCATAGAGAGGGTGGATGGGAAGGGCAAATTATAAGGGATTTAAAGGTGTTGAACTGCCTGTATTCCTTCATGGGATGGTAATACTGATAATACCTATATGAACCTTCTCATTTTATATTAAATGGAGAATATTTAAACAATTTAAAAAAGTATGAAGGTATAATATATTGTAAAGATGGAATTGATGGGAAAAAAGGGAATGTACTGGGAGAAAGAGAAAGGAGAGGGAGAATGGGCTAAGATATTTATGGAAAAGAGTCAAGAAAAAGCTTTTGCAATAGAGTGGAAAGTGAGAAGATTAGGGAAATGAGAAAGTCTTCATTCTCATTGGAAATGGCTCAGAGAAAAAAAACAACATAAACACTTTTAATAGGGTATGGCTATCTTTTATTCTAGAAGAAAAAGGAGAGGAAAGAAATGGAAGAAAGGGGATGGGGAAGGGAGGGAAGGGGGAGTGTATAAAGTGATATAGGAGAGGGCAGATCATGGGAGAGGATGGCCAGATACAGCACATTTTTTTGTTTTTTTTTCAAGGTGGTGGGGTTTGGTGACTTACCCAGGACCACACACTAAGTGGTTGCTGGGTGTCTGGGATGGGGTGTGGGCTCAGGGCCTCATGGCCACAGGGTCAGTGCTCTAGCCACTGTTCCTCTCTGCTGCACATAGCACACTTTTGAAGAGGGACAGAGTGAAAGGAGAGAGAAAATAAAATAAATGGGAATGGATGGAGGGAATTACATTCAGCAATAACAACTTAAGAAAAAAATATGGAAAGTAACTTCTATGAGGGTCTAATGATAAAGAATGCAATCTGCCCCAGAGACAGAGCTGATGGTATCTAACACAAACTGAAGCACATTTTTCCCTTTTACCCTCTTTCTTTCACTTTATTTCTCCTGGGTTTTTTTTTTTTATTTTGGGGGGGGGGGAATTATGTTTACTCTTAGAACATGACTATTTTAGTAATGTGTAAATCAATAAAAATGTAAATTTTAAAAAATAATAATTAGAATAAATAGCTCTTAATATAGAAAATCATTTTGCTAGCTAAATGGAAGATGAGCTGAAGTAGGGAGAAATTTGAGACAGAGAGTCCCCAGGAAGGCTATTGCAATAGTGCAGGTGTGAGGTAAGGAGAGGCTTCTCAAGAATGATGGAAGCATCAGAGAGGTGAGAAGGGGATATATTTGAGAAAATTTGCAAAGGTGAAATTGATATGTATTGGACATGGGGAGTGAGAGATAATGAGTTGTTGAAGATGACGCCTGGACTGTGAACCTGGAGAAATGGGGGGGGGGGGTAGACCTTAACTGTAATAGGAAAGTTAGGAGTGGAGGAGGGTTTGGGGGTAAAGATCATAAGTTCAGTTTGGGACATGTTGATTAAGTGTCAAAGAAAAAAAAAGCAACTTGAATGTCAGGAAGATCAAGGTCTAGGTCCTGTATTTGTTTTGTAGTGACTGGGTCATGCTAGGTCAGTCACTTAATCTCTCAGTGAACTTGTTTATTTACTTTTTTAGTAAATTTACTTTTCATAACATTATATTTATTATCATTAGTTTATTTTATTTATTATAACATATTTATCATAATTATTTAAGAATTTGGGTTACAGAACAACTGTTGAAGTACATTAGTATATGACATTTCCACATTTGAAATTTCCAATTAATATATAACTAACAATATGATGTTATTGTAAAATGCTCTTTGGTTGAACTCCAAAGTTATTTTTCCAAAACTCAAAGATGTAAAATGAATGGGAAAAATTCATAAACATAGTGAATCCATTGAACAAAAGCATAAACTAAATATGAACAACTTATTATTCATTACTTGCAAAGCAGTGAAAAGCAATTGACCACTTGCTGAGAGTCTTAAATGGCAGTCTAAGAATTCTGAATATTTATTCAATAAGTATGTGGTAGCTATAGCAGAGTTTTGAGTAATTGGATGGAAGTGAAAATAAAATTGTTCTTAGAATTGGGAGAATTTTAGATTTGTATCCCCTGAAATTCACTTTCTGGTCATTAATCACTTATTTTTTTATATTTCATTTTTTTAAATTTTTCTTTATTTTATTTACACATTACTAAAATATTCCTGTTTAAGGGTAAACACAATAGCCCCTACTTCCACAAAAATATAAAACCTCATAAGAAATAAAGAAAAAGAAAGAGAAAAAAAATATGTTTCAGTCTGTGTTCTGATACCATCAGCTCTGTCTCAGGTGAATCACTTTATTTATCATAAGTCCATCATAGAAGTTACTTCCATATTTTTTCCACAGTTGCTATTGCTCATTGTAATCCCTCCATCCATTCCTCCCCACTATCATCTATTATATTTCCTCTCTCCTTATACTCTGTCCCTCTTCAAAAATGTGCTATGGGGCAGCCAAGTGGCACAGCAGACAAAGCCCCAGCCCTGGGGCCAAGAGGTCCCAAGGCCACATCCCACCACAGAGACAAAGCAACCACCAGTGATCCTGGGCAGACTACCCAATTCCAGCACCTTGCAAAAAGTAAAAAAGAAAATATGTTATATCTGACTATCCTCTCCTATGATCTACCCTCTACTCTATCATGCACATCCCCCCTCCCCTCCCCCTGTCCCCCTGTCCCCCTTCTATCCTTTTTCTATTATATGTCTACCCTATTGAGTGTGTATCCTCTTTCCTCTCTGAGACATTTCCAATGAGAATGAAGGCTCCCTCATTTCCCCTCACCTCCCCCCACACACCATTGCAAAAGCTACATGAAATATCTTTATATGAAATATCTTAGCCTATTCTACCTCATCTTTCTCTTACTCCCAGTACATTTCCCTTTCATCCATTGACTCCATTTTTACAATATATTATTTCTTTAAATTCAGCTCTCTCTCTCATGCCTCATCTATAAAAGCTCCTTCTACCTGCTCTATATGAGTATTATTAGTATCATCTTTCCAAGCAGGAATACATGCAGTTCATCATCCATCACTAAGTCCCTAATAATTTAGCCTTCTCATCCATTCTCTATGCTTCACCTGAGTCCAGTACTTGAAAGTCAAACTTTCCATTCAGCTCTGGTTGTTTCAACAGCAACATTTGGAATTCCCATTTCATTGAAAGTCATTTTTCCCCTGGAAGAGGATGTTCAATTTTTGTGGGTAGTTGATTCTCAGTTGCATTCCAAGCTCTTTATCTTCCGGAATATTATATTCCCAGCTCTACAAGACCTTAATGTAGTTGCTGCTAAGTCCTGTGTGATCCTGACTACAGCTCCACCATATTTGAATTGTGTCCTTCTAGCTGCTTGTATTATCTCATCTTTGCCCTGGGAGTTCTAGAACTTGGCTATACTATTCCTGGGGGTTGGTTTTGAATCTCTTTCTGGGGGAGATTTGTGGATTCTCTCAATTTCCACCCCCCCTACTTCTTGGATATCAGGGCAATTTTCCTGTAGAAATTAATTTAAAATGAGGTCAAGGCTCTTTTCCTGATCATGATGTTCAGGTAGCCTAATAATTTTTAAACTATCTTTTCTGGATCTGTTTTCCAGATCAGTGTTTTTTTCAATAAGATATTTCACATTTTCTTCTAATGTTTCATTCTTTAGGTGTTGAATTATCGTGTCTTGTGTTCTCACAAAGTCATCAATTTCCTTTAGCTCCATTCTACATCTGAAGGTTTTGTTTTACTCAGAGAGCTTTCTTATCTCCTTTTCCATTTGGCCAACTCTGCTTTTTAAAGCATTCTTCTCCTCAATAACTTTTTAAACTGTTTTATCCACTTGAACTAAGTTGGTTTTTAACATGTTATTTTCTTCAGCATTTTTTGGATCTCCTTGACTAAGCTGCTAACTTCTTTTTCATGTTTTTCCTACAACACTCTCATTTCTTTTCCCAGTTTTTCTTCTATCTCCTATCTTCTATCTTTTTTGAGCTCTATCATAGACTGAACCCACCATCTATATTTCTTGGAGTCTTTAGATGCAGAAGTTTGAACTTTCTCATCTTCTGATTGTGTGGTTTGGCCTTCCATGGAACCAAAATAATTGTCTATGATCAGGTTCCTATTTTTTCTCTTTACTCATTTGCCCAGCCTGTGCCTGGTTTGGAGGTGCATCCTGAGCTTCTAAGTATTATTGGGACACCCCCACACACACACACACACAAAGACCTCAGTGTATGAGGCTATGACTGCTTTCCTGGTCTGTGAATAACCATAAGCTCACTTCTCTGCCCTGGAGGCTTTGAGGGGGGTTTCCCTGCTCTATGCAAGGCCTAGACTATGACCTGGGTCTGAATGTGGTCAAAACCCCAGAGTTCCGTTCCAGGGACAGAGAATAGACCTCAACAATCTCCCTTTACTTCCTTTCCTTTGGTGGGCTGAGCACTCAGGGTGCAGCTTCCTGGAGGCTCCTTCTGGGTGGCTCCATGGTCCTGCTTCTGTTTCCTGGGATCAGGATTGTGCTGAGGGCCTGCACTATGCTGAGTGCCACAGCCACACTGAGGTCCTTGCTCTAGCAGAGGTTTCCCTGCTGATCTTCCAAGTTGTACTTGGGGCTCCCTGGGGTGTAGGTCAGAAAACTGTTTCTGCTTCCAGGAGCCAGTGCTCCCAGGCATCCTGGGGCTGTTCCTGGGAGGCTGAAATTCTTTTGTTCCAGCATAGTGCTGCCCCTCCAAACCCATGGAACAGATTCTTCCCAATATTTACCAGGTTACCTCAACAATGGTTGAGGGTTCCCAAGATTTAGAATGCTAAGTCACTTCAATGGATCTTTCAGTCTCTCAATAACTTAGAGTCATAATGTTAAGGTTTCTGAAATATTTTGGAGAGATCATCTAAGAGAGGTTCGTCTCCTGCCACCATCTTTGCTCACATGAAATCACTTCTTAGAGAAAGAACAAACCATTTTCTAAAACTAAATTTCCTCATATGTAAAATGAACTTAATAATGGTTTTGGAAAACATTTCAGAGGGTTTTTTGTGAAAATCAAATGAGATAATGTACATACAGTATTTTGTAAACTTTAAAATAGATCCAATATCATTATTATTAGAGCTTTAACATGTGAGCATACATAATATATGTGAATGTGTGTATATATTTGTATGTATGTATGTATATATATATATATATATATATATATATATATGAAATATAGCAAATATAGCAAAAAATAATTCAAGTTACAAAAAGGGGTGCTTTTAAATTTCATTTTCTTTGGATATTAAGAAAGTATGATAGTTGATCTTAATCAGTTATCAATACTTTGTAATATCAACCCAATACTGAGAATCACTCTCCAAATCTTAGAGTTGGTTCTTCAAAAAAACATTGACCTTCATTCAAGGTACTATGTCTATTATCACTAAAAATGTATTCACTGATTCCACATAGACAGATTCACTTCTAAGCAAAGAACTTAATGAAATGGCATAGTAAGAACAATTGAAGTCAATTACTTCCCCTACAAACTGAGGTCTCATTCTTCCACAAATACTCACACAGTTAAAAGACTGAGCACTTCGAGAGAACAAATTTAAAGAAGAACATACATAAGGAATATACTGATATGGAGGAGTACACATATAGGAAATACATGTGGCAAATACACATATCTGTAGCAAAAAGGTCAAGTCAATCAACATTTATTAAATGTCTACTTTATGCCAAAAATTTGTGAATTTCAAAAAATAGATTTCACTCTTAAGGAGTTCATGGAATAAATGTGAGAGACAAAATACTAACAACTATGTACAAACAAGGTTATACAGAGTTACTTAGAGATAATCAGCAGATGGAGGGCATGAGCATTAAGGAACAAAGCATGCCTCCAATGCTGGTATCTGATTGTCTGTCTGTCTTCCTTTCTTTCTTTCTTTTTTTCTTTATTTTTGAATTTTACAATTTTCCCCCTAATCTTGCTTCCCTCCCCTCCCCAAGAGAAGGCATTCTGATAGTCTTTACAATTCTTTTTTTTTTTTTTAATAATTCCTAGCCCATTAGTTTTCCAGTCTTCACTGCACATTGCTTGGTTGGATACGTGATCTCCTCTAGATATTGCTATGCCAAACTTTTTCTGAACACTGTTCCTAATGTGGCTGCTCCTCTCCTAGTTAATCTACTTACTGGTTGCTGCACAGAAAGTTGTCTGGTGTCCAGAGGACAATATCCCTGTCCTTCAGACACTACTCCATTGGGCACAACTTCTCTGAATGTTTCTTGTTGAATGATGATCAGTTGGATGTGTCTTCTCTGCTGACCACAGCTTGGCTAAATATGTGGTCTAAAATCTTTGACTTTTCCTTCAAGAGAAGAGTTGTTGCTGCTATGCTTTTTCAGTTGAAATAAAGCCCCTTCTATTTTATTTATTTTCTTCTCTTCCAGAAGGGACATTCTCTCAGCTTCCCCAATTTTGTTCTTTCAGAATCCTGGCTGCTGAATCCTCTAATGCTCTCAGCAGGATGTTCTTTGACCCATATACCTTCCAGTTAACTAGTCGATGAGCTTAAGTTCCTGTGTCATAGCCTTCGATCTATCTTACAGTGAGCATTCTATATGTTTACCATTTTTAAGTCACAGAAAGCTAGATAAAAACAAGGCAATGGTTATTTACCTAGTAATTATTGTGTTCGAGGGTTCCCAAGATTTAGAATGCTAAGTCTTTTCCATTTTTCTGTGTGGATGGGAAGGTGGGGAATAGGCATAGTACAGCAAATAGGCATAGCAGAAAAATGTACTCAAGGGGCAAAGTTCTTGTCAGCTCTGCATCTCATGACAATTCTGGGTCTTTGTGCTTGTTGATAGAGCAAGCAAAGGCCAAAAATAGTCTTTTCAACACAATCTTATACTATGAAATAAAGTTCAAACTCCATATCTTGAAACACAAAATGCTTTTCAATTTGCCAAAACCCTGCCTTTCTAACCTTCTCATACAACTATCCTCAACAAACTCAATACTCTAACCAAACTAGTTTAATCACACCAATAAAAATAGCAACAACAAAAAACAAAATCAAAACAAAAATTACTTTACTGTTTCATTCTTGACCATGTTATTACCTATTTTTACAATATCCCTCTTCCTGCTTTTCATTCATTCCTAAAGAGCATTTAAACTCTCAGTGAACCTGTTCCATGAAGACTTCCTTGATATTACCAATAAAGAGCTCCTTACTCACTAGCCTTCACACAATACTTTAGTTACTTTTGTTCATGTCTTATTTCCCTAATCAACCTTCAAGATCCTTGGTTTATTGAGGACCATAATTCATCTTAATGTTGGATTTCCTTTATCTTCTGACTCAGTACTTTTAAGCATATGAAGTGTTTAATGCTTCTTTGTAGCATGAATGGACAAAGACTAAGTCAGGTAAAAATGTAAGAAACAAGGAATCAGCAATAGATCAACAACAACTTTTTTCAAAGCTTTTTGTCTCAAAGACAGTGATATGATCCTGCACTTCTTCAAATGAGAGAAAAGACCCCATTATACCCCTATCCTTTAGGTTCATTCTCCTCAATTATATTCTACCCTCTAATTTTGCTCAGAGTAGTAAAGTTCTAAAGAATTAGAATTGTTATATCTTCCCTTTTAGGGAGCAGCATTTGTTTAAAACAATTTTGTTTTTTCAGTCCCCTTTTTCATTTACCCTTTTTTAATGTAACTTCAGTTCTTTATTTGGTGATAGAATTCTCTGTTCAGTTCTGTTCTTTGTGTCAGAAAGTTCTGGAAGTCCTGTATTTCATTGAACATCCATCTTTTCCCATACAGTATATGCTGAATTTTGCGGGGTAGTACATTCTGAGTTGTAATCCCAGGTCCTTAGCTCTCCAAAATGTTATCTCAATTTTTCTGATCCTTCAATGTTGAGGCTGATAGGTCCTGTGTTAGTCTGATTGTGTTCTCTTTGTATTTGAATTTGTTTTCTTTTTTGCTGCTTTCAATATTTTCTTTTTTTTATTTGAGTGTTATGGAATTTGGCTATTACAGTCCTTGGAGGTTTTATCCTGGGGTCATTTTCTGGAGGGGTTCTGTGGATTCTTTCAATTATTATATTGTCATCTTGATCTAGTAGGTTTGGGCAATTTTCCCTTATAATTTCCTGCATGATGTTATCCAGATTCTTTTGTTGGTCCAGGAGTTCTAGGAGTACAATTATTTATAGATTGTCTCTCCTATATCTGTTTTCCAGGTCATTCATTTTCCCTAGAAGGTACTTTACATTTTCTTCAATTTTTTTCAGCCTCTTTATTTGATGGAATCTTGCAATCTTGTAGTTTCATTAGTTTCTAAATGTTTAATTCTAATTTTTAGGATATTATTTTCTTCAATTATCTGCTGTTTCATTTTCCAAAAGGAAAAGGTTTTTTTACTTTTAACGGAGTTGATTTCTTTGGTCAACATGTCACAATTTTCCTGCATGACGTTCATTTTTTTTCCAATTTTCTTCTTCTTCTCCACTTTGGTTTTTAAATTCTTTTTAATCTCTTCACTGTATTTGAGTCCAGTTTATAGACCCTTTTGATATTTCTCCTGTGAATAATATTTTGCTGCTTTCTTCTTCAGACATAGCATTGCTATCATCTTTATCTGTGAAATATTTTCTATAGTGAGCACTATTTTAGCTCTTTTGTTCATTTTTGTTGTTTTAGTTATGCTCCTGGAGTATATGGAGTATAGATCCAAACTTTTATTTTTCTGGGACTGGGGTTCTGATCCTTGGCTTGTTATTGGCCAAGATGTTGCCTATACAGTCCAGGCTATGCCTTTGCAGAGGTTTGTTTCCTCCTTTATGTCCAGGATCTGACTTAACAGTCCTGTCTTTTAGCCCAGTGTTCTCAGGGCTCATACCTTGTTTGGGTTTGGGATCCTCCCTACTTGCTTGCTATCTAGCTACTGGGATCTGTTATAAATAATCTGTTGGGACCTGGATTCCACTGGGGCTAAAATCCTCCTTCTGTCTTTCCACTCTCCTGCCTCCTGAACTTTACTTCCCCTTTTCCCCCAAAGAGAAAAACCTTCACTGAAGATCCTCCATGATGTCTACAATTGAAAACTTCTTTGAATCTTCATTTTTTTCTTGGTAGGATCTATAGTGTGAATGTCAGAGTAGAGGCTTCATTTTTTTTTCCTCAACAACATTGAGCAGAGGTTAAAGTTGAAAATTATGAAAAGTCTGCCAGGTAATCAGCTACTCTAGAAGTTTAAGTTTATAGATTGAAATGTATATACAAGATCGAGTCTTAGTCACTCTCTGATAAAACTTGAAACTAAGGACTCTAACTAAACTTTTGAGAGACAGAGTCTACCTTCCAAGATAGAATCAGAAACTCCATGAAAATAATTATAAAACACTTTTTGCACAAATAAAATCAAATTTAAATTATTGCTCTAAATCATTACATATTAGAGAGACGCAAACTAAAGCATCTACTTACTACCCCCTCATACCTCTCAGACTGGTCAATATGACAAGAAAGGACAGTGAACAATGTTGACAATGGTGTGGAAAATATAGGACCCTAATACATTATCGGTGGAGCTATGAACTGAGCAGCACTTTGGAGTTATAATCAAAGGGGAAAAAATGTGCCTACCTTTTGATCCAGCAATACCATTACCGAGTCTATGTTGAAGAGATCTTGAAAAAGGGTAAAAACGTCACTTGTAGAAAAATATTCATAGCAGCACCTTTTGTGGTGGCATAAGATTGGAAATGAAGGGAATGTCCATTAATTGGGGAATTACTGAACATTTGTGATATATGTATATCATGCAACACTATCATTCTGTTAGAAACCAGGGGAGGGGGAATGGGATTTAAGAAAAGCCTGTAAAGACTTGCATAAATTGATGGCTGAGAGAGAAGAGAAGAACTAGAAGAACATTTTATACCCTAACAGCAACATGGGGGGTGATGAACAACCTTAATGGACTTGCTCATTTCATCAGTGCAATAATCAGGGACACTTTTATAGTATCTGTGATGGAGAATATCATCTGTATCCAGAGAAAGAATTGTACAGTATAAAAAAGACCAAAGTTTATTACCTTCAATTTAAAAAAAATTGTCTTATGTACTTCAAAATTTTGCTATCTCCAACATTTTATTTCTTCCTCAAATATGTTTTTTCTCTCAACATATTCAATTTTTTAAAGAAAGATAATATTTATCTTGAGTTTTACAATTTTTCCCCTATTCTTGCCTCCCCCTCTACCCCCCACAGAAGCCAGTCTGTTACTCTTTGCATTGTTTCCATGGTATACATTTATCTAAGTTGAATGTGATGAGAGAGAAATCATATCCTTAAGGAAGAAAAATAAAGTATAAGAGATAGTAAAATTGTATAATGAGAAAATGTTTTTTCCTCCCCTGAATTGAGGTCTTTGGTCAAACTCCACAATTCTTTCTCTGGATACAGATGGTACTCTCCATTGCAGATAGCCCAAAATTGAACTTGATTGCTGTGCTGATGGAATGAGCAAGTCCATCAAGGTTGATCATCATCCCCATGTTGCTATTAGGGTATACAATGTTTTTCTGGTTCTGCTCAGCTCACTCAGCATCAGTTTATGCAAATCATTCCAGGCTTCCATGAATTCCCATACCTCCTGGTTTCTAATATAACAAAAGTGTTCCATGACATACATATACCATAGTTTGGTAAGCCATTACTCAATTGAAGGACATTTTCTTAACTTCCAATTCTTTGCCAAAACAAACAGGGCTGCTATGAATATTTTTGGTCAAGTAATATTTTTAACCTTTTTTCCTAAACTCTTTGGTGTATAGACTTCGTAGTGGTATTGGTAGATCAAAGGCATGCACATTTTTTGTTGCCTTTTTTGGCATGATTCCAAATTGCTCTCCAGAAAGGTTGGATAAGCTCACAGCTCCACCAAGAATTCATTAGTGTTCCCACATCTCTTCCAACATTGATCAGTGTCCTTTCTGGTCATATTGGCCGTCTGAGAGGTATGACGCAGTAGCACAGAGATGCTTTAATTTTCATTTCTTTAATAAGTAATGATTTAGAGAAATTTTTCATATGACTAGTGATCGTTTTGATTTCCTAAGCTGTAAATTGCCTCCGCATATCCTTTGACTGTTTGTCAATTTGGGAGTGGCTTGTTTTCTTTAAAAAAAATTGACTCAGTACTCTGTATATTTTAGAGATGAGTCCTTTGTCAGAAATACTAGTTGTTAAAATTGTTTCACAATTTATTACATTTCTTTTGATCTTGGTTACAGTCGTTTTGGCTGTGCAAAAGCTTTTTATTTTACTGTAATCAAAATTATCTAGGTTGTTTTTAAGGATGTTCTTCCTTTCTTTCTTTGTCACAAACTGTTTCCCAGTCCATAGATCTGACAGGTATACTACTCTTTGACTGTCTAGCTTGCCTATAATATTGATTTTTATGTCAAAATCCTGTGTCCATTTTGATCTTATCTTGCTATAGGGTATGAGGTGTTGGTCTAATCCAAGTTTCTTCCATACTAACTTCCAATTTTCCCAAACAGTTTTTATCAAAGAGAGAGTTTTTTATCCCAATAGCTAGACTCTTTGTGTTTATCAAACAGCAGATTACCATAATCTTTGCCTGCTATTGTAGCTAGTCTATTCCACTGGTCCACAACTCTATTTCTTAGCCAATACCAGACAGTTTTGATGACTGATGCTTTATAATTTTAAATCTGATAAAACTAAGCCACCTTCTTTTGCACTTTTTTCATCGAAACCCTGGAAATTGTTGACTTTATTTCTCCATATGTATATACTTACAACTTTTCCTAGCGCATTAAAGTAATTTTTTGCAATTTTGATTGGTAGGGCACTAAACAAGTAGATCAGATTTGGTACAATTGTCATTTTTATTACATTAGCTTGACCTATCTATGAGCAGTTGATGTTTGCCCAGTTATTTAAATCTGATTTTAATTGTGTGAGAAGTGTTTTGTAATTATGTTCAAAAAGTTTTTGAGTCTGCTTTGGCAGGTAGACTCCCAGGTATTTTATATTGTCTGAGGCTACTTTGAATGGAATTTCTCTTTCTAGCTCTTTCTGATGTGTCTTGCTAGTCATATATAGAAATGTTGAGCATTTATGAGGTTTTAGTTTATATCCTGTAACTTTGCTAAAGTTGCTAATTATTTCATAGCAGTTTTTTAGATGATTTTTATGGGATTTTATAGGTAGACCATCATGTCATCTGCAAAGAGTGAGAGTTTTGTCTCTTCCTTCCCAATTCTAAATCCTTCAAATTCTTTTTCTTCTCATTGCTGAAGCTAACATTTCTAATACAATAATGAATAATAGTGATGATGATGGGTATCTTTGTTTTACCCTTTATCTTACTGGGAATGCCTCTAGCCTATCTCCATTGCATATAAGGCATATTGATGGTTTCAGATAGATACTGACTATTATTCTACAGAACAATCCATTCATTCCTACACTCTCTGGGGTTTTTTTGGAATGGTTGCTGTATTTTATCAAAAACTTTTTCAGTATCTTGATATAACCATAATTTCTGATAGATTTTTTATTGATATAATTAATTATATTAATAGTTTTCCTAATATTTAACCAATCCTGCATTCCGGGGATAAATCCTACTTGGTCATAAGTACTATTCTAATGATAGCTTATTGTAATCATTTTGCTAAGATTTTATTTAAGATTTTTGCATCTATATTCATCAGGGAGATAGGTCTATAATTTTCTCTTTTTGTTTTAACTCTTCTGGGTTTAAGTATCAGTATCATATCAGTGTCATAGAAATAGTTAGGCAGAGTTTCATCTTCATCTATTTTTCCAAAGAGTTCATATAGAATTGGAACCAGTTGTTTCTTAAATGTTTGATAGAATTTACTTGTGAATCCATCGGGCCCTGGAGATTATTTCTTAGGTAGTTCAATAAGGGCTTGTTGAATTTCTTTTTCTGAAATAGGGTTAATTAGGTTTTAAATTTCCTCTTCATTTAATCTAGGCAACATATTTTTGCAAATATTCATCCATTTCACTTAGATTAACAAATTTATTTGCAGACATTTGGGCAAAATAATTCTGAATTATTACTTTAATTTCCTCCTCTTTCACGGTGACATCACCTATTTCATTTATGATGCTAGCAATTTGGTTTTCTTCTTTTTTTAAATCAAATTGATCAAAGATTTATGAATTTTATTTGTTTTTTACAAGCTCTTGGTTTTATTTATTAGTTCAATAGTTTTCTTGCTTTCAATTTTATTAATTTCTCCTTTAATTTTTAGAATTTCTAATTTGGTATTTAATTCGGGGTTTTGAATTTGTTCTTTCTCTAATTTTTTGGTTGCATATTTAGTTAATTGATTTTTTCTTTCTTTAAATTATTCATGTAATCATTTCAAGATATAATATATCCCCTGACAGCTGTCTTGACTTTATTCCATAGGTTTTGGTATGTTGTTTAATTATTGTCATTATCTAACGTGAAAAAATTAATTCTTTCTATAATTTATTGCATGATCCACTCATTCTTTAAAAATGAGATTATTTAGTTTCCTATTAGGTCTGGGTCTCTATCAACCTGGCCCAATATTGCATATGATTTTTATTGCATTATCATCTGAGAAAGATGTATTCACTATCTCTGCCTTTCTGCAATTGATTGTTAGGTTTTTATGCCCAAGTACATGGTCAATTTTTGTGTAAGTGCCATGTAATATGGAGAAAAAAGTATATTTCTTTCTATTCCCATTCAATTTCCTCCATAAGTCTATCATATCTAGATTTTCCAACAATCTATTTACCTCCTTAACTTCCTTCCTGTTTATTTAATGATTTTCATTTATCTAAATCTGAAAGTGGGAGGTTGAGGTCTCCGACTAGTAGAGTTTTGCTGTCTATGTCTTCTTGTAGCTCTTTCAACTTCTCTTCTAAGAATTTCGATGCTATACCATTGGGTGCATACATATTTAGTACTGAAATTATTTTAGTGTCTATGGTACCTTTTAGGAAGATATAGTTTCCTTCCTTATCTCTTTTAAAGCTATCTATTTTTGAATCTGTTTTGTCTGAGATGAGGATTACTTATCCCTGCTCTTTTCACTTTAGCTGAAGTAAATATATTTTGTTCCAACCTCTTACCTTTACTCTATTTGTATGTCTCTTTTTCCAATGAGTTTCTTGTAAGCAACATATTGTAGGATTCTGGCTTTTACTCCACTTTGCAATTCACTTACTTTTTAAGGGAGAGTTCATCCCATTCACATTCAAAGTTATAATTACTAACTCTTTATTGCCCATGCTATTTTCCCTCTGTATCCCCCCCCTTTTCCCCTTTATCATATTCCCCAGTATTTTGTTTCTGAATACCCACACCTTCAGTGTGTTTGACCTCCTATAGCAACCCCTCCCCTTTCTTTCTATCCCCTTTCCCTTTCCCCCTTCTTCTTTCCCTTACTTCTCTTAGTTCCCCTTTTGCTCCTCCTTCCCATCCCCCTTCCCCTTTTCTCCTTTTAATACTTGTACTCTAAGATAAGTTTCTTAATTTAACTGATTGTGTGTAAGTTAATTTTAAGTCATGTCTGATGAGATGAAGATTTGGGTAGTTCTCACCTCCTCCTTTCTTCCCTTCTCTTACAATATGGCTTAATGTAATGAGATTTACCCCATTCAATCTCTTCCATCCTCCCATCTACTTACTTTCTGCCTTTTTAAGGAGGTACTGTTTTACTGTTTTTGAATCATTCTGAGTCACAGAAAAGTCAAGAGTGACCATCACTTCTGGCTAAGTATAATCTCTCTAATAGCATTGTAGTTCTTAATAGTTATAAGAATCTTTCTCCCATGTGGGGATATAGCCAGTTTAATCTTAATTGATAACAGTTTTTTCTTTACCATTTTTTTCACCTTTTCATGTATCTCTTGAGTCTCCTTTGTGATGTTCAAATATTCTATTTACCTCTGATCTTTTCATGGGGAAATGTTGGAAGTCTCCTATTTTTGTTAAATATCCATCTTTCATCTGGAAGAGAGGGCTCAGCTTTGACAGATAATCAATTCTTGGCTAAATTCCAAGCTCTCTTGCTTTTCAGAATATCTCATTCCAGGTCCTTCAATCCCTTAATGTTGTTGCAGCCAGGTCCTGCATAAACTGTACTGTGGCTCCTTGTTATTTAAATTGTTTCATTCTGGCTGCTAGCAGAATTTTCTCTTTTATCTGATAGTTCTGGAATTTGCCCACAATATTCCTTGGTATCTTCATTTTAGGATCTCTTTCAGGAGGGGGTTAATATATTCTTTCAATAACTATTTTGCCCACTGATTCCATGATATCAGGACAATTTACCATCACTAAATCTTGTAATATTGAGTTCAGGCTCTTTTTCTGTTCAGTGTTTTTAGGAAGACCTACAATTCTCACACTGTCCCTCTTTTTTTTAAGGTTTTTGCAAGGCAAATGGGGTTAAGTGGCTTGCCCAAGGCCACACAGCTAGGTATTTAGTAAGTGTCTGAGGCCAGATTTGAACTTAAGTACGCCTGACTCCAGGGCTGGTGCTCTATCCACCGGGCCACCTAACTGCCCCTCCTATTGAATTTTAAACTCCTTCCTCATTTCTTCAAGGAAGTCTTTTGGGGCTGGAGACCAAATCATTTTCTCCTCAAAAGTGCTAGATCTTTCTGGGTTAGAATCTATTTCTTCTAATTATTTATTCATGCACCCCTCCTTTCAAAGGCCTCTGTTCGTTTTCCTAGGATCTTGTGTTGATGGAGGCTCTGGCTCTCAGAGGTTTGAAAACCCTGGAGGCTTTGTTCACTTGGTTTAGTAATTCCAAGACCTGGCCAGTAGGGGGCACTGGTTGCTTTCTATGGAGTTTTTGAGGTTTTCAGCTGCAGGATCTGTGTTGATCTTGAACAATTGGTTCAGCCCTGGGGGAGGGAGTTTATCTCCCTTTCAGCTGAATGAATTCTTGCTTATCCCTGTACTTGAGGGGGTGGGGGGGCATTTATTGTTCTGGGAAGAAGGCTCTGCTAAAAGTATGGAGCTCAGGTCCCTTGTCCTTCTGGTCATTTTCCAGGCATGCTTTTTAACTCTCTGTACTGGAATTCACCCTCCCATCACTCCCCCCCCCCCCCAAAGATTCCGAGGCTAAAATTGGTCCTCAGACCTGCCACTCACCAAAGCCTCTGTGACTAAGGCCAGTCCTCTGTCTTTCCCCCCACTGTTGTTCCTGTGCTAGCCCATTTCACCCACAGTCCCCTGAGACAGACCTTGTTGGTAGGTGTTCTTCTCCTAGCTTCTCTTTCTGGGTTTTGTCATTCAAATTTCTGTGAAGAAGTTTCTTTCATGTTATTTTTGAGAGGGGACAGGAGAATTTAGAACAGTGCCTGTCTTCTTTCTGCCATCTTGGCTGGAAGTCAACATATTCAATTTTGATCAATGTATAGTATGAAAACAATGTAAAGATTATCAGATTTCCTTCTGCGAGGGGCAGGGGGAGGGAAGCAGGGGGATATTGTAAAATTTATAACCTTACCAAAAATGATAGATAGAAACTACTATTATATATAATTGGAAAACAAATAAAATATTTATATTAAATTTTTTAAAATATATATTTAGGTAATCATTAAACATAAGATCCTATGATATGTTACCTTCTTGTTCAACATTATAGATGCAAGACACTAATGAAGGAAGACATTAAAAACAACTATATGTAAACAAGATGCAGCAAGGATAAAATGGAGATGATTCACAGAGGAAAAGAATTAATATTAAAGGAGATCAGGAAAGATTTCTTTTTAGAAAATAGGATTTTAACTGAGACTTTAATAGAAGGCAAAGCAACCAAGAGCCAGGGTGAGGAAAGGGAGAATTCCAGCTATGGAGGATAGGCAGTGAAAATGACTGGAGTCAGGAAATAGAATGTTTTAGAGGGATAGCAAGAAAGTTTATTTCACTGGATCACATTTCAGTCATTTTTCAATCATGTCTGACTCTTAATGACTTTATTTAGGGTTTTCTTAGCAAAGATACTAGAATGGTTTATAGTTTGCTTCTCTAACTCATTTTACAGATGAAGAGCCTGAGTCAAACAGGGGTAAGTGACTTGTCTAGGATCCAGATTTGAACTCATGAAGTTGAGCCACCCTGACTCTAGGCCTGGTACTTAATCTATTTCATCACCTAGCTACCGTATAAAGGCATAAAAGGTCAGAGAAATAGGAAATAACTAGGTTATGAAGGACTTAGAATATAAAATAAAAAATTTTACATACCATGTCCCAATTTAAATACTACACTACTACTTTTGGGACACCCTGCATTTGGACATGGAGGAAATAGTGATTCACTGGAGTTTCTTGAGTGGGATGGGTGAGGAAAGGAGGTGGGGGAAGTAACTAGTTGTGACACAGTCAAATCTGCAATTCAGGAAGATCTCTTTGGTAACTGAGTGAAGTCTTTAGGTGGATCTTTTGCAAGTATTCTATCAATAAGAAACAGGTTCATTGGATTGTCCAAGATCAGTCAATTTGTCAATGTTAGATCCAAGATCTAGATTTTGTCTTCTCTACTTTATTTCTAGCACTCATTCTAGTACTTCACACTGTAAGGAGAAAAGAAGGAAATATAGCACTCTGCACACTGGGTGCATTTTATTTCTAGGTACCAATTGGCTACAATTGAATATATATTTGGATTTTTCATTTTGTAAAATTGACACAAGAGTTATTTATACAGTATTTCATCTGACTCTTTCTCTTAGAAGCCTCTTCTCATATAATGTAAGAAATGGAACAAATCTCAATTTCCATACTACTCATCTTCCTCCTCTCCCCAAAATAAGGACAAAACAGATGATGTATCTAAGTGCTGATAATATAGCTACTCCATCATCATACCATTCACCTTTGAACCAATGCAAAATGGCAGTGCTTCCGTGCTAGAGTGAATTGTGTGGAAGACTTGGATTTAGGAAGATCTAAGTCCAAATCTTGTCTGAGACTTGAACCAATTGTGTGATCTTGGGAAAAGCACTTAATTTCTTTTAGGTGAAGAAACTACCACTGTAATTAGAAGGAGGTAGCAGTCCTTGCCTCTCCTCCTCCTGATTCACTGTTATTCATTTTCACTGAGGAAAAAAGTCATTTAGGAAGTCATTCCACTGCCATGGCATTCAAAATCACTGGAAGGCACTTGTGGTGTCCAAAGTGGACAAAGATAGATTCAAATCACCCTCAGCAACTGCAGTGTGAAAGTGTATGCTGACAAATTTAGAGGAGTCAAAGAAAACAACTTAAAGGGGAAGGAAAGTGTTTGAATGTGCACTAAAATACTTTAAAACAAAGCTAGAAAAACTTCTTGTAATGAAAGTTCAAACACTTGGGATGGCTTCTAGATGGGAATCTACAAATGCCTTATTGATTTGTACAGTCCTTCTGAACTTGTTAACAGATTGCTTCTATCTGTACTGAACCAAATATAGAATTTGAAGTCACCATTACACGTGCCTAATCAATCATCTCTTTAAAAAAATTGTTTGTAATTTTTAAAAATTGTATAAGAAAATTTTCTCCTTTACTGGATCATATTAGGACAAAAAATATGCCTTAAAGTGCTATAGAAATGCCAGGCTTTATTATTAGTATTAATAATAATAATAACTAGAATTGTAAATTAATAGCAATTGTCCCAAATTTTAAGGCCAAAGTACTTTTATGATCAGCCAACATAGCATCACTTTGTCCAGAGTAAAGTATGGAATTTCATTAGTTATAATTCCCCTTTGATTAGGGAGATACTCTAGATTGGATTTGAAAAATAAATCATATGACTCATTCTCCAGATATAGAAGTGACTTAGTTGCCTCTAACATTACTTTTGATTAATAAAAAGTCAAGCTGTTTGAGAACACAGGTTAGATCTTTCATATACATATATATATATATATATATATGTATGTATATATATATATCCACTCATATTTTATTTAGACCCCTGTAAAAATAGAGACTTAATAAAATATTAAATTCAAATTTAAAGAATTCTTCTTTCCCCTCCTCCCCTACTGATCAAAAATAATTATTTCTTTACTGGATGCATACTTGGATATGCAAAGGATCTGTGGCTTCATTGGCATGGGTAACTCCTGGAATGAGAATTCCCTTCACCAAAGTATATTAGCAATCTTATTCATAAATGAGTAGAATAGCACCATGGAGATAACCAGAATACCATGGCTACTGAGTATCAGTTTTGAACCCATTTGTTCTCTTCCTACCTGGTACTACATTGCATTTGGGACTTAGCAAGCACTAGGAACAGGGGTGCTGAATGTTTCCATTGATTAATTAAATTTGACCTACTTTCTCAGTCAGAAAAATAAAATAATTCACCCATTTTTTTTCAGACTCAGTGCTTTTTTCCCCCTGAAATATATACAAAATTCTAGGCAGGTAGGTGGTGAAGTGGACAGGGTTCTATGTCTGGAATTAGAAAGACCTAAGTTCAAATCCGACCTTAGACAGTACCTGAGTGACCCTGAGCAAGTCACTCCCCCTGATTTGCCTCAATTATACATCTGTAAAATGAACTGAAGAAGGAACAAGCAAACCACTCTAATATCTTTGCCAAGAAAACCCCATGTGAAGTTACAGTGAGTCAGACATGACTGAAATGATGGAGCAACAACAAACAACACTGAATATAAATATTCCTGTGAATATTAATGTTTAACTAAACTTGTCCAAGTTTCTGGACCAAAAGCAAATATCACCTTAATACAGGATCACTGACAAAAACATCAACAAAGTTGACTACAATCCTCACCAGAGTAGTGGACTCTAGGATACTTAGAAAAAATATATAGGAACATTTCTACTTATGGTTGATGGATATATATTCAAAAGGCCAAAGAGTCTCTGATTAGCAGTCCAAGTCAAAAATTCAATCCAATTCAAACACTTAATAATGACAATTATGTACAAGATCTTCTTATAGGTGCTTAGGAATAAGGGGGTTTAGTGATCAATAAGAGATGGTTTCTGTCTTTAAGAAAGGAACTTCCATTCTATAGTAGAGGATTTAAAAGAAGTACCACATCCAAATCAAACTTTCATTCAAATGAAACTCTTTTCTCCATTTTATCCTCTTACCTCATTTCTTGAATACCTCTCACTCTTAAACTTGATGGTTCTTTTATTATCTGTTCTGCAAAGGAATCTTCATGATATAGACTTCAACAATCTTGTCAGAGGAGGACAAAATGACAAATTGATAAGAAACAAATTCTAAATTTGTTTATACCCACCTTGACCAAACAGGAGAGAAAAAAACAAACACCAAATAGAAACAACCCAAGTCAGAAATGTTAGCTTATATATGAATCATAGTATCACGTATTTAGATCTTTGAAATTAGGGACCAGCCCATCCAATCCATTCATTTTATAGAAGAAGAAACTGAGGCATAAAGAGATTAAATGTCTTGTCTAGAGTCACATAGCTATTAAATATCAGATAGAGACTTTAACTCAGAACTTTCTGAATCCAAATCCAGAACTATTTTCTTTGCAATCTAGAATTTCATTTGATGTCTGAAGTCTAATCACACAGAAGCTGGATGCTACATCTATATATATATATATATATACATATATATATATATATATATATATATATATATATATGTATATATATATATATATATACATATATAAAACACACACAATCACACACTTTGTTAAATAACATTAGACATTCCAGTAATTACAATGAAATTCAAACATTAATTCTTAAAACAAAGGAGAGGAAAAAGAGCTATTTTAGATGCTTTTTTTTTCTTTCCTTCAGATCCTATCATATAAACTCTACATTTGCAAATCAAAGCTCTTTAGTCTCTGCATCACATATCTTAACAGTTACTAGACATTTGTTATAAACTGGCACCAATCGGTCATTTAATTCACAATTTTAAAGGAGAAAGGAAAGTATATACAAATGAAAGCAGGCCTAGAATGAACTTTTCTTTGCCTTCCCAAGAAAACACATAAAATCATATTTACAACAGTGTTTACAAACCATAATACATGCTTGACTTTCCCCTCTGAATGCAATTGTTTGCCCATCTGTGGATTTTAAGATTGCCAGGTTCTTGCTTGCTCTGTGCTATTGGCTGTTTATTTTTGACTTTGTCATGTAATCTTCAGTGCCTTGTAAGTCAGATGTTGTTAAATTTACAGATGTTTTACCTCCACTCACTAGCATATCATATTTATATGTTGTAATTACCATGATGAAGTATCTATATCCAATGGTAGCACTTCTATGAGAGTCAACTTATAATTCATCTGGAAGAATCATTCTGTTATCTAATATAAATTCAGTTGTAAAAATAAAATTCCCTCAATAATTGAGGTCATAATTATAACTACATCTCTCACAAGTCTTACTTACAACAGTATTTTTACAGTACTGAGGTGAGCATTTACTTCAGAAAATGATAAACTGTCTTACATACTGATCATGACATGATCAGAATTAAGAAATTACCCTTTTCTTTTGAACCTTCTTCTAAAAACTCCTTTAAATATAATTCAATATAGAGCTAAAAGGGACCTTTTTAGTAATTTAGTTTCACCTCCTAATTATGAAGAGGAGGAAACTGAGGGATATAATTAGAGTCCTGGATAAGAAGGGGTAACTGTCAGAATTCAAATAAGTTTTATTCCTGAAAGTGACTAAATGTTAATTTAATCTTCAGTTACCACTCCATGGCCACTAGAGATCAGTTTTAGATCTGAAAGACATCTTAATGTTCATCAAGATAAAACCCTCATTTTACAGATAAGGAAACTAAGGCACAGAACAGTAAGAGACTCACCCAGAGTTAACTGGCTATTAAGTTATGTCAGATAAGGCTTAAATACAGATTGTCCTGACTCCAACTACACCATGCTGATGCTATACTAATTACTCTCAAATGTAAGTTGCACAAGATGCCTCATTGGGCCCAACTAGCAGGCTAAGAACTGAATGCAGAATTCCAGTGGTACACAATACTTCCTTTCATTTATTGACTAACATTTTTAGTTATAGGGAGTTAGAAACAGCATAGTATTTGAACATATCTTTGAATAATTTCTGGACCTAGATAAAACTTTTGAAAAGAATTGGTTATTACTAGCAATGCTGCCTGCAGAGAAATAGGTCTAGGAAAAACCTCAGTTCTTAAGATGACAGAATAATAGAACTGGAAAGAAATTTTGAAGATCATTAAATCATCTTGCCCCATTGTCTCACTTTCAAAATAAGGAAATTGAGATGCAGAGTGATTGAGCTGTTACTTAAGATCACACAGGTAATCAGGTAGACTTTTGGTTCCAAAATCAAGGTTCTCATACCACACTGCGTATTTCCTGCCTTTTAAACATATTGTTATCTTTTAACCTGCTTTCTTTCTCCAAAAAAGAATAATGAAGATAGGCATAACATTCTGTATTATGAAATATGAGAAGTTTGTGCCTCCTGTCACATCAGGAGAGTCAAACATATGCACAAGGATATAGGCACAAACACTCCAGCTCCTGACTCCACAGCATCATCTCTCAGACTCAGTACCCAGGATGCAGCACATCGGGGCATCTGTGAAATCTTTCAGCCTGCTGTTTGCTATGTAATATTCCTTCTGCTCCACTGACAGCCCTTTCATCCCAGAGGGGGAAAAATCCTAACTGGACGCATCTAATTTATTGGGTACTCAGTTTTTGTAGAAACATAAGAAACCCTGCTGAATAGACTTCCACTAAGCCAACCTTGAAACACCAGAGGCAGGGCCCCTGAAGTTGGCTTATTTCAGAATAGGGTTTGATGTTATTGGACCCAAGATGAAAGGTAAAGGGGTGTGCATTCTTCAGAGTCCTGCTGGAGCCCATGTCAGTGCAGGCAAACAGCGTAATTGAAAGTGTTCTCTTTTCTTGTTCCACTGGGCTGCTGAAGACTTTGAGAAGGAACAGGACTCTCGGCAGTGAGGTACAGATAGAGGGAGAGCTTTTGGCTTGCCACCATCACAAATCTATGGTTCAAAATAGATACACCAGCCCTTCCCTTCACAGAAGGCACTTGAAAGGTGCTATTGGTTACATCTCCACTTTCTAAATATTTTGTCTTTTAAATGTACATTTTGAAAGAGAACCCAAAAGACACTAATACCAAGGATCACTAACTACCTGGACATGTATGAAAAGGCAATTTTGTGCCAGTGTTCAAACAGAAGTCACCGTGTGCAATGGCAAAAATAAAAGTGAAAAAATTTCAATCAACCAGGTGTTCAATAAGCTAAGTGACACATTCATTCCTCTCCAGGCTTCACACCTGACTGACTCTCTGGACTCTCTCTACCATGCCACAACAGCCTTCTCATCCTGGAAATTCATTTTGCCTCTGGTCTTCTCACACTGGAAGTACACTCTATGGTCCCTTCCTCTGACTGGATGGTTCTTCACAGAACCTCTATTTTAAGGAAAAATTTTCCCCATCCCTTTTTCTTTTATGATTTGTTTTCCTCCCATTAGAATGCAAGCTCCTTGAGGGCAGGGACTGCTTGTGTTTGCATTTCCAATGAGCATGTAAATGTTTATTGACTTGTCAGTGAATAGGGTACTAGAAACTATATGACTTTGGCCACTTGACCTCTTTCATTTGAATTTTCATATCTATAATGGATATTTTTGATGAGAATAATAATGATGGAGATAATAGTCCCCATAAGCATTTTATGAGAATCAAATAACATATATAAAATTCTTTATAAATGAGAAAATATTTAGAATTCTAGTTATTTACTATTGCTTTAACAAGAACAATTACTACTACTACAACTATTACTATTAGTACTATCACAAATACTACTATTATTATTATTACCAGTATTCACTAAGAATTAAAAAAGAAGGGCAAAGCATTTCCAATTCTTTCATTTCTAGTATTTCATAGCATGTATCAATGAAAGCATAACTTCTGGCCCTTGATCATGATCTGGATTTTAATATTCCCAGTTTCCTACAGAGCTTTCTATGACTTTGGGCTTCAGGAGGGGAATAATGGGAAGTGAACAGAATGAAAATGAAGTAAATATTTTTCAATGGTCATCAAAAGCTAACTCTTGAAACTTTAATTACATGCAAAAACTGGTCAGACACATGTGCTACTCATCTTTTAAGAGACAGTCATTAACTGGTATGTTTTCTCCCTGTTGAAATCTATACCATTCTTCAATATCTAATTCTGTGCACGTGTGTGCGTGTGTGTGCGTGTGTGTGTGTGTGTGTGTGTGTGCTTGTGTGTGTGGGTGTTTTATTTTGTTTCTCTAGAGTCTGATCATTTATGGTTTCTTAAAGAAAAATAGTATTCCATAACTTGTTTAGCCATTCCCCAATTGATGGGCATTCCCCCAATTTCCAATTCTTTGCCACTATAAAATTGAATGAATATTTTGGAACATTTAGTATTTTTTCCTTTTTTTATAATTTCTTCTAGATATAAACCTAGATTTGGAATTGTTGGGACAAAGGATATGCACAGTTTTATTGCTCTTTGCGATAGTTTCATATTGCTCTTCAGAAAAGTTAGATCTGTTCACAACTTCACCAGTGATACATCAATGTCCCAATCTCCCAAAACCTCTCCAACATTGATCATTTCCCCTTTTTCTCATCTTGGCCAATCTGATAGGTGTGGACTGATACCTCATTGTTTTAATTTGCATTTCTCTAATCAATAATGATTTGGAGCATTTTTTCATATGTTTCTATATAACTTTAATTTCTTCATTTGAAAACTGTCTGATCATATCCTTTGACCATTTATCAATTTGGGATTCCATATCTAATTCAAGTGTCACCATATTCAGGATGTCTCCCTTGCTTTCTTTTTTCTCTAGCTATTAATTGTCTCTCTCTTCATCTGATCTTACATGACTTTTTATTTTCCCTGATGTATTTATTATACTTTAATTTGTATTCAACATTGGCTAAATACTATAACAGAGAAAGAATGGAATTTGGAATAAAGAGGAAAAGGAAATTGATTCCTGCCTGCTAGCTGTGTGCCCTAAAGAATGCCATTGTTCTCCAAGCATTCAGTTTAATGAGAAGCTTATGTAAAAGATCTCTAAGGTCTTCTAGCTTTCAAGTTTTCACACTATGAAGGCAAGAACAATGTTATCTTTTTTATTCATTTATTCATTCATTCATTCGTTTGCTTTGTTTTTATTGTTATTATTTTTAAAATTATAATTAATTGGTGTGTAAGCTACTTTCAAGGAAGACTAGTACCTTGATGTGAGGGCTGTTGAGCCTTTGATGTCCTGAGCCATTAAAACACCTAATTCTCACTAGTGACTCCAAGAAGCTGTATCATTCACAGTTGGTCACACCCCAGCAAACCATTTTGGCAGGTAAGCTAAACCAGACTAAGTATAATAGAGGGAGTCTCAGACTCATTGGTGAGTAGTGAGGGTTGTCTACCCCAAGGATGTGAAGTCTACCATTAGTGGAATGGGCGTAGGAGAACAATTCATTCCAATGGACTTGAAACCTGAAGCAGGTGCTGTGGAGCACTTATAGCTTAGTTAGACATTAAAATGCCAATTTTCCATTCAATCCATTGCATCTAGACCATCATCAGTTGTCTTGACTCTGTCTTGCTATACTGGATCATGATGACTTTGGAAGAGAGAGTGAGGCAATTGATTTCATGCAGCTCTGCCTCACCTACATCCAATTTACTCTCTCTCTCACACACACACACACACACACACACACACACACACAAAAGACATCACTCATAACCATTCCTCAAATTCCTGTGGCAACAGGCAAGTGATGAAGCAGCAGGGGTAGATACACTGAAGTCATAACCCTGCACACAAGTGGCCCAGGGCCATAGATTCATATGTGCACTGAAAGCAGCAGTGGTTTTTGGTAGCCCCCAAGAATGTCAAGCAGTCCTTTTAAGGATTGCACTGCTCACCTCCTGATGTGAGGAAGGGGTGTAAAGGTGCCCTAAAAATTGTCTGCTTACTCAACTGTGACCTGATTACCATGGTAGGTAGGGAAGCCCACAGTGTGTTCAGGAAACAAAAAAATCTACAGAAAGTTCTTGAAAGAAGATTCTACTCACTATTGGAGCATATAAGGTGCCCACACTCATAGATAATATGAGATCCAATAGACCTGAAAGATGAATAGCTCTTGTTACAAGAGAACTCAACAGGTATGATATCCAAATAACAGCCCTGAGAGACACAAGGTTGGCAAATGAAGGGCAGTTTACTGAAATCAGGGTTGAATACATGTTTTTCTGGAGTGGTCACAGTGAAAGGGAAGCCTTGAAGCTGGGGTAGATTTTGCTATCAAAACTAATCTAGTCTACCAAAAGGAGTGAATGACAGGCTCATGACAACGAGATTGCCACTTCTAGGAAAATCCCATGCCACTATCATCAGTGCCTATGCTCCCACTATAATGAACACTGATGAAGTTAAAGAAAATTTTTATGAAGACCTGGAGACCCTTATCATCAGTGTACCAGAAGAGGACAAGCTTATTATTCTGGGTGACTTTAGTGCTAGAGTAGGCTCAGATTACTAGATGTGACAGAGAGTCTTTGGATGAATGAAGTTGGAAACGGCAACAGCAATGGTCACCTTCTACTGAAGATGTGCTTATTTCATCACATTCTCATAACAAATACAGTCTTCTTTTTACCTAAACAAAATAAAACTTCCTAGAAGAATGCTCATAGCAAACATCAGCATTTTTTAGGGGTTTTTTTGCAAGACAAATGGGGTTCAGTGGCTTGCTGAAGGCCACACAGCTAGGTAATTATTAAATGTCTGAGAATGGACTTGAACCCAGGTATTCCTGACTCCAGGGCCGGTGCTTTATCCTAGCCGCCCCAAACATTGGCATCTATTAAACCATGTGTTTGTAAGGAGAAGAGACAGACAGGATGGACTTAGACACTCATTTTCTCTAAGTTAAATATTTATATTCAACAAAAGTGGTGACCTCAAGGCAAAATGAATAGTAGAAGAATTAATGTCAAAATATTAGAATGTCTTTCTGAGTGGGAATAGTTTGTTGCTAACCCAGAGGGAAAATTGAGCCAACACACAGTTGACACAGTGAAACAGAAAAGGAGAGGGCAGCTTTCAGAGGTCTTGTGTACAAGAATGTATTTGTTCATCTGGGTTAAAATATTTGCAAACACTAGGACTGGTTTGATGAAAATGATGGGGAAATACAGAATTTTCTAAAAGAAAAACAAGAACTCCAAAGGGTTTACCATCAGGATAGATCATCCATTTCTAAGAAGGTAGCATTTAATTCCATAGAAAGTAAAGTCCAAGTGAAGCTTAGAGGGATGCAGAACTCTCAAATGAAATTCAATTTTATGCAAATAGTAATAAATCAAAATTCATTTGTGATGCCCTGAAAACTATGTATGGGTCAAAGACATATGGAGCATCTCAACTACTCAGTGCTAATAGATCTACATTAATTAATGATAGGGACTTGATCCTAGAGAGATGAGTCACAAACACTTCCATAGTGTTCTTAACAGATCATCATCAATTAATGCAAAAGTCACTGACTGCTTATCTCAAGTTGAAGTCAGTCAGTCCCTAGCTGAAGTTCCAGCTGAACTTTTGATTGCAATTGGTTCCTTTCAAGTGGCCAAGAACATGATGCTGATTCTATTCTAGCTGAAATCTACAAAGTGGGGATCGATTGTTCACCCAAAAACTGACAAATTTTCCAGGTTATATGGCATGAAGAGGTTATCCTTCAAGAATGCAAGGATGTCTCCATTGTCCATCTCTATAAAAGTAAAGGGAATAGATTGTCCTATGACAATAACAGGGGCATTTCTCTTTTAGTCATTGCTGGTAAGAGTCCTTCTCAATAGGTTGACCTTCACCTGGAAGCTGATCACCCTCCTGAGAACCAATGTGGCTTTGGAAAAGTAGAGGAACAGTTGATACAGTGTTTGCTGCCTGACAACTCCAGGAAAAATGCCAGGAACAGAACAGAGGTCTGTAAATGACATTTATAGATCTGATACAGGCCTTTGACACAGTCAGTTGTGAGGATTTATAGAAAATTATGTCAAAATTTGGTTGCCTGGAGAAGTTCATCAATTTCATGATGGTATGCATGCCCAGACTTTGGAGAGTAGACAATGCTCTCAAGATTACCAGTTACCAATGGAGTGAAACAAAGTTGTATCCTTGCTCCCATACTTTCTAGCATGACATTTTCAGTCATATTATCAAACACCTTCACTGAGGATGAACATAACCTCAAGGCTAGTTATTGCACTGAAGACAAATTCTTTACCTTGAAAAGGCTACAAGCCAAGAACAAGTAGAGGGAATGCTAACTCATGATCTTCTATTTGCAGGTGATTTTGCACTCAGTGCAGCCTCTAAAGCTGAGATGCAACAAACTATGGACTAATCCTCTCCTGCTTGCGCTAATTTGGGCTTCACAATTAACACCAAGGAAACACAGGTACTCTATCAGTCAGCACCACACCATCCATATGTGGAACCATCAAATATTTGATTTCTATGGACAAGTTCACTTACCCTGACAGTGTCCTTTCCAAAAAGGTACACATTGACAATGAGTTTGACATTGACTCACAATATCAGAGTATTTGGGAGGCTCTGAATGGGATAAAAGAGGTATTAGACTCACTTCCAAGCTGAAGGTCTACAGAGTCAATGTCCTGAACTCATTGCTATATTTGATTTATTTGAAGTGAAACCTACATAGTCGTCTAGCACCATGTAAGGAAACTGAATCACTTCCATTTAAATTGTCTTAAGAAGAATCTGAAGATCACCTGGCAGGAGAAGATACCAGACACTGAGATATTTTCTTGAGCTAAACTGCCTAGCATTCCAATATTACTACAGAGAGTACAAGTACAATGGGCTGCAACCATTGTTAGAATACCAGATGTATGCTTGCCAAAAAACATTATTTTATGGAGAATTCACACAGGGCAAACTTTCACAGGGGGTCAGAAGAAGCAATTCCAAGATACCCTGAAGGTCTCATTGAAGAACTTTAGAAATTATTGTACAGCATGAGAGACACTGGCATAGGATCACCCAGCAAGGCATGCCCTCATCAGTGAGGGTGCTGCACTCTATAAGGAAGGCAGAATTGAAGCAGCCCAAAAGCAACATGACATCCATAAGCTTAGAGTACCCACTCCAGGTATTAACATGGACTATTTGTGCCCAATCTGTGGTAGCACATTCTGAGGTCATTTTGATCTAATGAGTCACAGTCAGACACACTGCAATTTCTCTCAAACATAGTGATGTCATTTTGGTCTACTTCGACAATGAAGTACAAGAAACAACAAACCAAAGCACTAGGATTTAATATTTGATCTCCTAGGGTAGTTGTTTTGAATAAGAACTACCTTCTTAATTGTACTATTTCTCAGTACAAACATTAGTCTCTTATGACCATTCCCATAGCCCTGTGTTGGCAACGGGGCCAGGTCTAAGTCAATTAAGTCTGAAATCAGCAGAAAGGTGTAATTCAGAGGGCAAAGTAAAGATATTAAAGGAGACAACAATAAAGTATATGCCATGCAAAAACAAGTCAAGGAAAGATTTATTGAATTGGTCAGGAGGCTCCAAATCAAGATGGATACAAAATAACCTAGAGAATCTAAATGCAGGAGTCATGACTGGGGTCAGAGTTCAGAGCCTACCATTTTATTAGATTCAGAATATGATAACAAGCCAAGATGGGCTAGCAGAGAGAGTACTATGGTCTCTCTGGCCAAATATAGCCAGGATTTAAAAGTTTCTTTGCCTTGGAAAAAAAGAGAAAGATCTGAAAATGGTCCAAACTTGGAGGAACCTGTAGATTGCTACCGATGTCATAAATCCTAGTTATTTATTAGCTTATATTCCTGTGTTAAATCAATAATTGAAGAAGTCATTAATCATGACCTCAGGGAGCTTACATTCTAATGAGGAAAATAGTGGAGAAAAAAATTCTGAAGAGTCAGGAGCAGATCTGAAAAAGGAATGAATAAAATGACTGTCCTGGGAACTTCCCTAAAATGAAGGTTCCAGGAGCGAGCTGCAAATAAGAAAAAGTGTATACAGGGACATAGGAATGTCCCAGAGAGAGAAGACAACAGAGTTGGATGTGTAGTACACTTCCAGGATAAGAAGGCTTAAACAAAAGTATCTTCCAGGGTCAGAAATCTGTTGAGATATAATGGCAGAGGCATCTTCCAGGGCGAGAAGGCAGCTGGATAGTGGTTAAATAAAGAAGTTCAGAGAGTGAGAAATGTTTTTGTTTTTTGTTGTTTTTGTCCTTCATCTTCCCTTTTCCTTTTTGAAGAGGACTATTGACATCAAAGGATGACCTTGACTTCTTTGTGGATTGGATTTAAGTGAAGCAAAATTGTACAAAATCTCACTTTGTCTGGCACAGTCATAGAAATTCAGTGGCAAGATGAAGGTCAAGAGAACTGGAAATGGGCCAGGATACAATGGCAAGAATGAAATTAGGAAAATTAATGAAGGAATGTGCATTTATTACAGGTAACTATTTAAAACATTTCTATCCAAACACATAATTAGATGATAAGATAAGATAAGATTATCAGGACCCTGATGAATTAATATACAAATTTTACTTCCACTACAGACAGCAGTTTGTACTGGGTCTTGAGCCCATTTGAATCCATGATTGGTTGGGTTTCCAATCATAGGAAAAGAGCAGAGAAGTAAAATAAAAGATCGTTCTGTTATAAAAGGTTCTCTTTCATTTTACAAGGGACAGGGGAATTCTTCCACTCATGGTGCTAATTCAAGGTAGCATTCTTGAATTTATTCTTTCAAGGAGGAAGAAATGAAAGCCAGAAAGTTTGGAGAAATCTGCATGGTCGGCCAAGGGAGCTATTCAAGAGCCTTTATTTAATTTCCACTCAGACAAAGACAAAGCTGACAAGGAAGGCAGCCCCCAAGTATAATACAAATGATTTTTGTACAGAAACTACTTTTCATAATTATTCAATGTGAAACAGAATTAACAAGGCTTGCTTTGCAGATCTACTAGCTCAAAAGCCCAGGTAAGTCATTCGTTGAACTACCAGAAGATGACACTTTGATGAGAAACTTGTGCTATACCCCCCCCCAAATAAGTCCTAGGTAAAGTCTAAAAGACTACAAAGCAATTTTGAAAATCTAATTAAATGACTGCCCCCATTTAGAAACCCATAAGCAGATCAGTTCATAATCATCATCAGATTCATGGACAATTTTTATAGATTTCTTTATACGGTGATTATTGGCAGCAAATTTTGTTTTCAGTCTTTTCTCACCTTAACATTTCAAGAAGGGGAAAGTAAATAGCTCATCTCCTTTCACAAGTCTTTTCATTGATTTTGTTGAAAGTGGTAGGAATTTCTAGGACAATACAGTCCATTCCTCAACTGTGTGAGCAGGTCACAGGCCATATACTATGGTGCTGGCTCAGTCAACTGATATGAGAACTGGTCATGATTTTGATTCAGATTGTCTTAGACATCTCCCCCCCCCCCCTACCATTTTTCCTTCTGTAGGCACAACTAAAAACAACAAAAGCAATACTTTAATATCAGGAGATTCATCTATTCATTTAACCAAATGAGAAAGAAGGCAGCTAGGTGGTGCAGTGGCTAGAGCACCACCCCTGGAATCAGGAGAACCTGAGTTCAAATCTGGCCTCAGGCACTTAATAATTAACTAGCTGTGTGACCTTGGGCAAGTCACCTAACCCCACTGCCTTGCAAAAAGCAAAAAAAAAGGGACTATAGAAATCACTACCAGAATCCCATCTTTTGCCAGTTATCTAGATTGACTGTTAGTTCACCTTTCCAAAACTGAAATTAATTGTTAGAGCACCTTTCTATGAATGTTGTTTGATTACCAAATGTGCACCAAGCATCCTACTAGCCACCATGGGGTCAAAGTCTAGTAGAGGACTCTGAAGTACAGAAGCTTGAATACAAAATAGCAATGAGAGAATTCAAAAGCCAATCTGATTGTTTTTCAGGCATATTTCTTATAATACCACTTCCAAAACTTCTAATTTCTTAGGTTCCAATTTCTACTCCTTCATTCTCATTCCCAGTCAATGACCTTACATCTACTTCTATTGAGTTAAATGCTAAGTAAGAAATCTTTTGAATCCACTCTTCTAGTCTTCTAAACTTCATGATTATGTTGTCACTAATCTTTACCTTCTTCCCCAACAGTCTTAGCTGATCTTTCATCTTGTCAAGTGGACAAGCTGGTCTTCTGTCTTGTCAAGGATAGCCCCCATTTCCTTTTATTGACATTATCTCTTCCTTTGTTGTCTCTGATCTTACCCCATCACTCATCCTCTCTTCTTGCTGCTTACGCTCAGTCAAACAACAAAAGAAATTTTCCTATGACTGTCATTCCTTTAGGTTGCTATACTATCTGTTCTCTCTAATGCACATTTTCCATGAACAGTCTCCACTTAATATTTCTGGTTCCTAACTATCCTCATCCTTCAACTCTTTGAAATCTAGCTTCTGTAATCACCACTCTACTTAAACTCTTCTTCCAGTGTTGCTAAGGGTCACTAAATCAATTGACCTCTTAAACTTCTCTGAAACTTTTGAATCTGGCAGTCATCCATCCATTGGTACCTAATCTTTCTTGACTTCCCTGACACTGATTATTGCTTTTCTCTATATTTTCTAAGCTCCTCATGTTCCCCATACTTGAACCTAAGTGTCTTTAAAGCTCCTATCCTTTTTCTTCTTTCTCTCCTGTTTTTATTTTTCTTTCTTTTTCTTTTGCTGGGCAAAGAGCTGACTTTGAAGTCAGAATATGGATTCAAGTGGCCCCCTCAAACACAGAATAACATGGTGACTTTGGACAATTCCCTTAATCTTTCCAGATAAATTGCAGAGACTAATTGAGCCCATGTGCATTGGTAGAGAAAATTTCCTCACCTGGGAAGAAATCATAAGTACAGTTCGTATCAGGTCCATATTCTTAACTTTCCCTACCATAACCACTTTCCCCAAAACCACCAATATCCTTAATTCATATATTTCTGTGAATGACATAACCTTTCCTTATTCATTCAGATCCAGAACTTGGAATGATTTTTGGCTTTACAAATTGTCCTCACTCTTGTTCCTATTAATGTCATTGTCTTCTTGAGTCAGCTAGGTGACAGAGTAGACAGAGTTCCTAGTCTGAAGTTAGGAAGATATGAATTACAAATACAGTTTCAGATAAATTAATACTTGTGAGATTTGGGGCAAGTGACTTAACTACTGTCTACCTTGCTTTTCTCAGTTGTAAAATGGAAATCATTATAACACCTGTCTCACAAATATCTATTCTTTTCATCTCTTTCCCTGAATCTCTCACATGTAATCTACTTTCAGACTCTATCAATTCTATCTTGCCATCTCTAATATTCTTTTAATTGTCACTAATTGTTCACTCCCTATTGCCTGGAATTAATAGCTTCCTAATTTTCCTATTTCTAAACAAGAGGTTCTTAACTTTCATTCCATGAACGATTTCTCAGTCTAATGAAACCTATGATACCTCAGAATATCTTTCAAATTCACAAAAGAAAGAAATTCTAAATTTTAGACAGAGTTTTGTGAAAATAAATATCCAATTTTCCCCCATTCCAGTTCACAGAATCTTTGTACATGTTTGTCTTTTGTAGATATCAATCCTTTTCCTCTTTCTTTGATATCTTTAAGGCAAAGTTTGTAGAGCAATAGTAGTTGTTCCAGTAAAGTGTACCTTAAACCAAGCATAGTGATGTCATTATGGTATTCTTTTAGAATGAAAGACATTGATGTCTGGGACAAGGTATTTGTACATTTTAATAACCTTTTCCTCCTAATCACTCTTTACATTGCAATGTAAGTCATTTTCCCAATGCATAATTATTATTGTTTCTCTGTAACACAGCCTAAATAAATTTTTATTTAAATTAGAATAAAATTTAAATTTTATCAGGCAAAAGACAAATCCAACCCTCTTTTCTACTTTATCTTTCTCTATGCACCTTCATGCAATCTACTTTCTAGCTAAACTACTTTATAAAATTTTATTTATTTTTGAATTTTACAATTTTCCCCCAATCCCACTTCCCTTTCCCCACCACCCAAAGAAGGTAGTCTTTACGTTGTTTCCATGCTGTATATTGCTCTCAGTTGAATGTGTTGAGAGAGAAATCATAATCCTAAGAAAAAATAAAATATAAGAGATAACAAAATTACATAAGATAATGGCTTGTTTTTAATTAAAGGTAATGTCTTTGGTTTTTCAACTCCAAAATTCTCTCTGGATACAGATGGTGTTCTCCATGAGTGTACAGTGTTCTTCTGGTTCTGTTCATCTTGCTTAACATGAGTTCATGCAAATAATCCCAGGCTTCTCTGAATTCCCATGCCTCCTGCCTTCTAATAGAACAATAATGTTACGTAACGAACACATACCACACTTTGTTCAGTCATTCCTCAATTGATGGACATTCACTCAATTTCCAATTCTTTTCCACCACAGAGCTGCTACAAATATTTGTGTACAAGTGATGTTTTTACACTTTTTCAAGATCTCATCCGAGTATAGACCCAATAGAGGTATTGCTGGATCAAAGGGTATGCACATTTTTATTGGTCTTGGGGCCTAATTCCAAATTGCTCTCCAGAAAGATTAGATGAGTTTACAGCTCTAGCAAAAATATACTAGTGTTCCAGATTTCTCACATCCCTTCCAACACTGATCATTGTCCTTTCTGGTCATATTGGCCAGTCTGAGAGATGTGAGATGGTACCTCAGAGATGCTTTAATATTCATTTCTCAAATAAGTAATGATTTAGAGCAATTTTTCATATGACTAGGGATCACTTTAATTTCCTCATCTGTAATATTACCTCCACAAATCCGTTGACAATTTGTCAATTGGGGAACCACGTTTTTTTTTTTTTGAGTTGTTTTTCTAAATTTGACTCAGTTCTCTATATATTTTAGAAATGAGTCCTTTGTCAGAAATGCTAGTTATAAAATTGTTTCCCAATTTACTACATTTCTTTTGATCTTGATGCAGTGGTTTTGTCTGTGCCAAAGCTTTTTAATTTATTTATTATTTTTTCAAGGTATGAAGAGAAGGCTTTACTTGTTTCTCAAGAAAGGGCCACAATCAGTTAGAGAGATTGAGATGAAAGTGAAAGGTTCAAGAATCACATTTAGACTAACTGATCCCCCCCACACACACACTGGCCCACCCTCATTAATGAGGAATTTGGTCTTACAATCTAATCAGGAGTACTACCTTAGGGAAAGGAGCATAAAATTCAAACAAAGCAAACTAATCTAGGCAAAGGAACATAAAATTCAAACCTAAACCAGATTATCTCTTTAGTCCCAGGAATTGAATGATTCTCCAAACAACAACAGGTATGATGAAGTCAGTTGACTCTTCAACAATATCCCAGAAGTTTGCTTTGTCAAGGGAGGAGGGTCACATAGCTAACCAGATTCAATCTATAATTTTTTTACTGAAGAAATCTCAAAATTTTATCCCACACAATCCCTCCTATTTTATTTTGAGAGATTTCTTCACATTTCTGAGTTGGCCCTTAAGTCTAAATAACAACTCCCTGATCACCTCCTTACTTCCCAGGGACCCTTTTAGATAAACCCTATAATCACCATGATAATAGGTACATTTCCAAGGTTGCTGTACCTCCTTCAACTGCAAGTTTTATACCAAAGTCTTTAGAAAGGTCTTCCTGGCTCCAAAATTGATCAAACTAAATCCCTGATTTTGTTTCATTGGATTAACCCCAAGAATAGTTTATATACCTGGTGATGTTCCTAAAATTATTTTTCTTGCAAATGGCCATTTCTGTACTTTCCTCACAAGTTCATACTAATTCAATATCAGTTTCCTTAATAAATGCCCTAGTTTGCACATCTTTACAAAAGATCCAGGTACCATCATTAATCTCAAATGAGTCTGAGGCCACGTATCTTTAAATTGTACAATCCAGAATATATGCACCCAGCTTCTGGACATATTCAGACATATTCTACTCCCCAGGTAAATATCCTGGCCTGTCAAGATATAAACAATAGTCACCTTCAGTCATATGCCACTGGTGTTTCTCTCCTCTGGATCAGAACCCTGTGCTAGAGTGCACCTCTGATCAGGGACTGAGAATCTAGGTTAGACCCAGGGACACTGCCACCCACTAATCTCTATTTCTCTCTCAATGGAGAACATTTTCACCGTGCCTCCCCTCTCCCTTTCCATAAGGAGAAGGGCATAAGTAAGGGTGTCATCCTTACAGAGTCAAGGAGAAGTTACAGATAAACAATGTACAATAGTGAGAGATGGTAGAGATGGAACTGGTTAAGTGTCTCTCCTCTCCTCTCTTCTCCTTCTCTTTTCTTCTCCCTTGGAGGCATCCAATGTCCTTCAGCATCTTCTGAATTTGTTCCAAAAAGTCCTCTCCGACTCTGGTGACTACTTGTCTTCTGATAAAGAAACTACTTAACATCTTAATTCAGTTCAAAACTCGTGTCTTGCATCACAAAACAATGAGATTCTGGAACTTATTACAATTTACATTTTGCCCTATTGCCATATTGACACACATACTTCACTTTTAACACTTTTAACTTCCATTAGTATTTTGCTACATGAGCAAACTCACAACCTTGTAACATATACATTCAACAGTCATTTTTGTTCTAAGACTACCCAACATCTGGTTTAAAATAAAACAATTTTAACTTTTGTTCCCATTACAATGACTCTAACATCCTTACCCAAAATGATTTTTTTCCCAAATATTCCCATATTTGCCTTTTCCTGGTATACTTATCTACCTCATGCTCCTTTCCTTAAACTAGAATTTGAAACTGTAATTATCCTAAGAATTTCCCATTCTACTCTGCAGGGGCCCTCATTCCCAACACTTCTCCTTACGTAAATATCCCCTCTAACACACACACACACACACACACACACACACACACACACACACACACACACACACACACACACACACACACACACACACACACAAACACACACACACACACAACTAAGGAAACTTAATTCCTACCTTAGAATGTAGCAGATAGCAGGTGTCAGAGCCAGATACCTAACCTATCTCTGGGTATTAGATCCAATTCACCTAAAACCTTTTTAGTTTGCTTAGTAACTAACTATAAAGATACAGGACATTAAAGGAAAATTCCTTTACAGATATAAGTATTGAATGTCAGTGTCCAGGCAGATCATGTGGGTAAGTCAAATGTCTTAGGCCAGATTTATTCTTCCAAGTGAGATATTATCCAAATGCCATATTGGGGAAATCAAGTCAAAGGGGTCCAACTTCAGCCATACTGAGAAGTCGCCCCTTAAGCTACCCATCCCTGTCATCTGACATCCTTGGCTTCCTTGGCTCCAAGAACATAACATTTACCAAGTAGCATTTCTTTTTGTTGACCATCCTGGTATCTGACATAAGAGAAAATCAATTAAAAGTCCTGTGATCTAAAATAGTTGTTTTACCTAGTTAGAACTTCCAGCGAATACAATTCACTAAATTCCAATTATAATCTTAACGAAGTCCCAATTAATGAAACCCCCTACCTAAAGCTTGGATTATCCTTCCTGGGTCTTTGCCTAAAACCAGGTATTCTATGACTGGCCCTACAGGCCTGTCTCCTACCTCTTACTAGAGACATCCCTTTGTCTGAAATCATATCTACTCAACCTATATATAAAGATGACATATCAGATTCCCCTTGGCTAGAGAAACCTCCTTCTATTCTGTTGTATCTTACAACAAATAAATGCTTCCTTTGTCCAGGAGATTGCATAGAGAAATATCAAATTGTTTTGTCTTTATCCTTCTTATATTATATAGTGCTTTTGCTCCAAAGCAAACAACCACTGCTTTGGAATATACATATAGATCTAAAATATTCCCAATTCATATATACATACATACATACATACATACATATATATGTATATACATATATATGTATAGTTAGAAACTTCTATACATAAACTTGTTTACATACTAGCCATCCTCAGCATACAAATGGTTATTTTTGTTTTGGCAAGGCAATTGGGGTTAAGTGACTTGCCTAAGGTCACACAGCTAGAAAATCACTAAGTATCTGAGGCCTGACCTGAACTCAGGTCTCCTGACACCAAGGCCAGTGCTCTAACCACTGTGCCACCTAGCTGCCCATTAACATACAAATTACTTTTCAGAATTCTTTAAAACCATTCATACATCTTTGGTAGCTTTAAATTTCCAACATGTGTTATTAATTTCATTATAACAGAACAACAATAAGAGTAACAGAGTAACACACAAATTACTAGATTTTTTTAAATCAATCTTCCATTATTACATTATTCATGAACCTGCAGATCTATCCCAGAAAGGGTCATACTTTTTCACATTTTCTTTATTGCCCTTCAAAGCAATCACATTAATCCCAGGCTTTAACAATACAGTATTTAAATAACATATTCACAATAGATAGCTAAATATTGCAAATATAATCTCCTTGTGGTTACAAAAGAATCACATAACTGATAAAAACATCTTATTCATCAATAAGTTACCTTACAATAAGGCCCACCATTGCAATTTGTTCAGAGCCCCCATCAGCTGTCTGTAGTAAGAGAGAAGTCCACATTCTTGACTTCTTTAAAATTAAACATACATTGTTAATGTACATTAAACATTAAGATTCTTATTTAAACATCTCATTTCTCTTAGAACAAGAGCGGAATGAATATCCCATGTCCACATGTTCATTACACTTTTGTCTCTTTACCCAAATTCTCAGAATCCAATCTTATACATGACATATTTAAAAACCCAATATAATTACAACTCAACTAACTTCCCAACAGTTAAGTTTGATAAAAATTTAGAGTACCTTATACAGAAAATCCAGCACTCACATTCCAAAAGCTCTATCCAAAATAAAAATACAATTGTTAGCATTATTCAACATTAAAACCAATTAGAGTTATTTTTTCCCCAAAGGAAATCTGTAAACATCCCTTATAACCTAGGTATTTCTCTTCTTAGTTAACCCAGTACCACTTTTCTTAACCCAAAGGTGTTACAATAGAGTTTTAAAAATCCCAAACTCCTTGCAAAATTCATAATAGTGTTAAAGCAGTTTAATTCCAAACTAATTTAACAATCTTGGTTATTTAATTCTTCCCATTCTGTACAAATTTTGTCAGAATATTACAACACTAGTATCCTTCTTTTAAAACCCTCAGAGTGCTTTCCAAAACTCTAGTTCAGAAACTTAAAACAATTCGAGTTATCACTCGGGCAACATGGCCATCAGATATTCATTAAACGAGATTTCTGCTCAATCTCTTAACCCCTAGATCTTAGATATTTTTTTTCCCAATCACATATCCCACCCCTCTCCCTCCATGGGTGGGTGGACTCGGTCTAGGGTTCAAGTCTTAACAAGATGGTTGATGGGATTGTGACTACCACGTGTCCAAGCCACCATCCCTTCCCCAACCCAAGAAGAAAGTATGCAATCTTTCCCAGACACTGGTAAGAATAAAAAAAACTCTTTCCTCCTAAAATTTCTCAATCTTCCCCTTAAAGGTTCTTTCTTCTCTTAAACTCTTCTAAACTCTCCCCAAACCACAGCTTTTCTCTTTAAGAAACTCCCTCCCTTCCCTTAACTCTGCACAGCTACTGCTGGCTCAGTGAGGGAGGGGCTGATTTCCATGTGGGGGTGCTGTACCACCACTTTCTTCTCCTCTTACAATGATTTGTAAGTCACTTTACAAAATTTTCCCAAAATCCATCTGTGGTATACAAAGTCAAACCTGCTCAAACCTTCTGTCTACATGCTTCAACCCATTTCCCTACTTCCTTCCTTTTCATTAGCTCCTCTTGACTTTAATTCATACTGTTCTGAACTAGAATCACATAACTTATACAGCTATAGAAACCACAGATAGGATTCCAATCCTGATTTTAATAGTTAGCATTTCTTGATTATAACTGCTAAAACCCTGGAAAAGGCAAGCAGTCATCCAAAAATCCCTTAGCCTAATCAGAGTAAAGCTGAACAATTTTTATAAGAGGGACATTCCTTTCTGGGGGGGGTTGATCTTCTATTCTTAAATCCTTACATGTCCCATAATTTTCTGTAATAACCAACATTACCAGAATCTAAACTGGTAAACTCCTGAAGCTTTGTTACCATATCATTCTGAGAAAAGACTATTTAGTTTCCCCTATACTAGCATATCATGGTAACTATATATACTTTAGGATTAACCTGACTCTCTAACAACTTGTTTTTTTTTCAAATTAAAATAGCATTTCTTTCTATGACAATATTCACTATCTCTTTCCTGTTTCTTTTTATTTTAAAATAAGGTCCATTGAACATTTATTTTACTAATTCTTCCTGAAGTAATTCTCTCTCTCTCTCTCTCTCTCTCTCTCTCTCTCTCTCTCTCTCTCTCTCTCTTAGAACTTTTCTAAAAGAGAGTAGGGGAAAAACATTCTAGCACCACAGAATCATGGAGAACTGGGAAGAGAAGGGAACATAAACAGGGAAGGGGGGGCCTTCTCAACAGGGTGAGTAGTTTGGCCTCCATAATCCATTCCCTTTTTTTTGAATACAAGAAAGTTTTAATTGTACAAAATGTCTCTTGCATGTTGTGGTACCCCAAATTTGTAAGGAACACTGGAGAATCTCAGTTCAAAAAGTTTACCCAGAATGTTTTACTACTTTTAGTATTGCCCTCAGAAAGCTCTTCAAAATTTCTGAATTGTATCTTTTGAAAACAAAGGACAGGAGCCATAAATAAAAAAGTCATTTAAAGAAAGTCCAAAAAGCTATTTCTTGGCATATGTAATCTTCATGGCATGGGATGGTGCGATCTTAAATCCTTGTAAGGCATCTCTGGCAGCACCAGCCTTTCCATCATTTTCAAACTCCACAAAAGCAATGTCTTGTCTCCCAGCTACCAATCTTACTTCTTTGAAACCAGGAAACTGATTAAACAGCATAGATAACATCATTTCATTAGTCTCTTCTGGCAAGTTATTTAGGAATAAAATATAATTCGGTGGGTAGTCAGGCACCTGAGGATTTGGGGTTGAATTTCCTTGGGTGTTAGCTGAATTTGGTGTAGCCTGACCAGGCTTTTTGTTTGCAGCATTAGCAGTTTGCTCCAGAGATTTTGCCTTTTTCTTTTCTTTTTTTCTTTTCCTTATCAGCAAAAGTGCCACGAATTTTAGAGATTACATCAGAATCTGTTTTTGCATACTGAATTCCCATTGGTTTACCATAAAATGGAAAGCCTTGTAACTGTCTCAAAGCATTAGTAGAAGAACCAAATTCTTTAAATATAACAAATGCTTGTCCTCTCATCTTCATAGTTTTTAAAGCCACAATATCCACTACATGGCCAAACTGAGAAAAGAGTGCATACAATGATCTCTGCAGTTCTTCTTTTTTGATTTTATCATTCATATTGTTGATATAAATTGTATGATTTGGTCTGATATCCATGTTTTGAATTAAATTTCAGAGAAGCCTGGAAGGCTTTCTCCCAGGGCTCACACCGCGCCCAAACACTGGAAGAGAATCCATTCCTTTTTAATCAAAATAAAAATCCCTCTTTAAGTGCTCAAGAGACAACCTAGGAGTAAGGAGGGAGGTATCATATTGTAACACAGGCAGAAAGCAGGCTCAAGGGAAGAACCAGAGAGTTAGATAAATACTGCCTAAATATCCAAAACAAAATGAGGCTACCCAAGGAACTCTTTAGGGGAACTTGCCAACTCCTCCTTTGCCTGTTTAACGAATCACACAGGTAAATATACATTCTAAACACATAAAGACAGACAAGGCACAAACACAGATCACACAAAATGCAACAGAATTTTCCAAACTGAATTTCAAAACACAGGCCAATGACAAATTCCTGAAGTCTCAGGAATGCAGAGAGGGTTCTCCCTCACAAAGGCAGACCAAATTCATTGCAATACTTAATCATTTTCTTCTTACTTTTCCTCATATTTTAGTCTTATTTACCTGATTTCCCACGGGGGAAGCCTTAGGATAGGTCCTTCCCATTTTAAATATTGACAGAGACCTCTCAGCATCAAGCGCCCTTAGATCCAAGTCCCTTATGCCCAAACCAGAAGGGGTCACCCCCAACCCTCAGTCAGGCAAATGGACCCTCCAGGAATCTAGTGCCCTCAGATTCCAAGATCTAGGCTTACCTTTTTTTTCGGTCTCTATTCATAGAGTTTTTTGGTTTCTTTGTTTTTTTAGGTTTTTGCAAGGCAAATGGAGTTAAGTGGCTTGCCCAAGACCACACAGCTAGGTAATTATTAAGTGTCTGAGACCGGATTTGAACCCAGTTACTCCTGACTGCAAGGCCGGTGCTTTATCCACTCAGCCACCTAGCCGCCCCTGCATGGAGTTTTAAAGACTGTTCTTTGTCCTCACTGATGTCAGCTTTCTGCCACAGATTTGCTGTTCTTTTCCTACCCAGTCTCTCTGCTTTGGTTCATTTGTACAGAGGGGAAACCAAGGTTTCCCAGAAAATCACAAACTGCCAGAATTTTGAGGCAGTAGTACTGTTTCGCCAAATTCTGAGAAGCCAAGGTCCCCAATGGGCATGCTATTACGCGACAAGCCCCCAAAATGTGTGGGAAAAATGCCACTTAAATAAATTTCGGAGATCTCTCAAGGTATGAAGAGAAGGCTTTATTCGTTTTTCGAGAAATGGGCCACAATCAGAGAGACTGAGGCCTTTTTAATTTATTATAATAAAAATGATCTAGTTTGTTTTTAATGATGTTCATCACTTCCTTGGTCACAAACTGCTTCTCTTTTCCTATATCTGACAGGTAAACTATTCCATGATCTCACAGTTTGCCTATAATATTGTCTTTTATGTCTAAATCCTCTGTCCATTTTGATCTTTTCTTGGTATAGGGTGTGAGGTGTTGTTCTAATCCAAGTTTCTGCCACAGTAACGTACAATTTTCCTAAGTTTTTATCAAAGAGAAAGTTTTTATCCCAAAAGCTGGACTTTTGGGGTTTATAAAACTGCAGATTACTATATCATTTCCTGCTATTGCACCTAGTCTATTCCACTGATTCACCACTCTATTTCATAGCCAATACCAGACAGTTTTGATGATTGATGTTTTATAATATAATTTTTAGATCTGGTAGGGCTAAGCCACCTTCTTTTGCACTTTTTTCATTAAATCCCTGGAGATTCTACACTTTTTATTTCTCCATATGTATTTACTAACAATTATTTCTATCTCATTAAAATATTTTTTTGGATTTTGATTGATAGGTCACTAAATATGTATTTTAAATTAGGTAGAATTGTGATTTTTATTGTATTAGCTTGGCCTATCTATGAGCTATTGGTATTTGCCCAGTTATTTAAATCTGATTTTATTTTGGTGAGAATTGTTTTGTAGTTGTTTTCTTTTTTTTAAGATTTTTTAAGGCAATGGGGTTAAGTGGCTTGTCCAAGGCCACACGGATAGGTAATTATTAAGTGTCTAAGGTCAGATTTGAACTTAGGTACTCCTGACTCCAGGGCTGATGCTCTATCCATTGCACCACCTAGCTGCCCCTTGTAGTTGTTTTCTAAAGTTTCTGAATCTGCCTTTGCAGTTGGATTTTAAAGTGTTTTTTATTGTCAGAAGTTACTTTGAATGGGATTTCTCTTTCTAGCTCTTTCTTCAGTGTCTTAATAGTCATAAATAGAAATGTTTCAGATTTATGAGGATTTATATAATATCCTGTGACTTTTCCAAAGTTTCTATTTATTTCTAGTAGGTTTTTAGATGGTTTTTTTAGGTATAACATCATATCATCTGCAAAGAGTGAGAGTTTTATCTCTTCCTTCCCAAATCTAATTCCTCCAATTTCCTTTTCTTCTCTTATAGCTGAAGCTAACATTTCCAATACAATATTAAATAGTAGTGGTGATAATGGGCATCCTTGTTTCACCCCTGATCTTACTGGGAGTGCCTCTAACTTATTCCTATTGCATATAGTATTTGTTGATGGTTGCAGATAGATACTACTTATTATTCCAAGGAACAATTCATTTATTCCTATGCTCTCTAGTCTTTTGAGTAGGCATGGGTGCTGGATTTTCTCAAAAGCTTTTTAAGCATCTATTGATATAATGATACGATTTCTGATAAGTTTGTTATTGATATAATTAATATACTAACACTATTACTAATATTGAACCAACCCTGCATTCCTGGCTTAAGTCCTACTTTGGTTATAGTGTATTATTCTAGTGATAACATGCTGTAATCATTTTGCTAAGATGATATTTAAGATTTTGCAGCTATATTCATTAGGGAGACAGGTCTATAATTTTCTTTCTCTGTTTTGACTCTTCCAGGTTTAGGTAACAGCACCATGTTGGTGTCATAGAAAGAATTAGGCAGAGTTCTGTCCACACCATTTCTTTGAAAGAGTTTATAAAGAATTGGAACCAATTGTGATCTGGGGCAAATCATGCAACTCCATTGCTTGCAAAAAATTTTAAAAAAATGGATAGGAATGGGGGTGGCGCCAAGATGGCAACAAGAAGGAATCTTTTCTTAGGTGCTCTCACTCAAAACTTACAAGCTAAGGACTCCAACTAAATTTTTGAGAGACAAAATCCACAGAGGGATGCAGTGAGGCAGTTCTACAACCCAAAGTAAGGTGGAAAAGAGCAGAAAGGCTCAGTTCCACAGGGTTGGAGGGGGTGGCCCACCAGAGCAAAGGAACTTCAGCCACCTGGAGGCAGCCCCAAGGTGCTGGGAGCTTTGGCTCATGGTAGTGGGGGCAGTTTCCTGATATACACCCCAGTGAGCATCAGGCACAATTTGGGGGGATCAGTGGGGGACCTCTCCTAGAGCAAGAATGTGAAGCACAGCCAGCAGGGCACTCAGTGAGCAGCAAAGCCATGGCAGCCCAGATCCAGGAACCAAAAGCAGGTGGAGCTGGTAAGCAGGAACCCCCAGGGAATGAGCACTGAGCCTAGGGAGGGGAGTGGAGAGAGACAGCTCTTCTTTGTCCTCTGTCCCTGGAACAGGACTCTGGGATTCTGACCACATTCAGATCCTGATTGCAGTCTAGGCCCACCGCCCCACCTCAGCCTCATGGAAGAGGAGTGTGCTTATGGTCATTCATAGTCCAGGAGGGAAGACAGAGCCTCACACATGGAGATCCTTGTGGGGGTATCCCACTAATACTCAGAAGTTCAGGAAGCACTGCCAAACAAGGCACAGGCTGGGGAAATGAGTAAGAAGAGAAAAAAAGAGTTATACCATTGAGAAATAATTTGCCTGTCATCCCAAGAAGGATCAAAACATTCAATCTGAAGATGAGGAATTACAAGCTCCTGCATCTAAACACTCCAAGGAAAAGAGAAATTTGGCTCAGGCCATGACAGAGCTCAAAAAAGACTTTGAAAATCAAGTGGAGGAGAAATTGGGCAAAGAAATGAGAGAGATGCAGGAAAAACATGAAAATGAAGTCAGCAGCTTAGTCAAGGAGATACAAAAAAAAACTGCTGAAGAAAATAACATGTCAAAAACCAGCATAGGTCAAATGGATAAAAAGTTATTAAGGAGAAGAATGCTTTAAAAAGCAGAATTGGCCAGATGGAAAAGGAGATAAGAAAGCTCTCTGAGGAAAACAAATCCTTCAGACAGAGAATAGAACTCAGGGAAATTGCTGATTTTATGAGAAATCAGGACACAATACTTCAAAACCAAAAGAATGCAAAATTAAAAAAAAAATGTGAACTATCTCATTGCAAAAACAACTGATATAGAAAACAGATTTAGGAAAGATAATTTAAAAATTATTGGAATACCTGAAAGTCATGACCAGGAAAAGAGCCTTGACAGCATTTTCAAAGAATTACTACAGGAAAATTGCCCTGATATCCTAGAAGCAGAGGACAAAATAGAAATGGAGAGAATCCACCAATCTCCCCAAGAAAGAGATCCAAAAAAAAAACCCAACCCCCAGAAATATTATAGCCAAGTTCCAGAACTCCCAAGTCAAAGAGAACATATTACAAGCAGCCAGAAAAACACAACTCAAATACCATGAAGCTGCTTTCAGGATCACACAGGATTTAGCAGCAACAAAATTAAAAGCTCGTAGGGCTTGGTATATAATATTCCAGAAGGCAAAAGAGCTTAGAATGCAACCCAGAATCAACTACCCAGCAAAACTGAATGTCCTTTTCCATGGAAAATGATGGACTTTCAATGAACCTGGGAAATTTCAAATGTTCCTGTTAGAATGGCCAGAGCTGAACAGAAGGTTTGATCTTCAAATACAGGACTCAGGTGAAGCATAGAGAGTGGAGGAGAAGAGGAAAATATGAAGGTCTTAATGATGATGAACTACATATATTCCTGTATATATACATGATACTGAGAATACTCATATGAACTTTCTCATTTAATAGAGCAGGTAGAGGGAGCTTTTATAGATGAAGCACAGGAGAAAACTGAATTTGAAGATATATTGTGGAGTAAAAATGGTGTCAATACATAATAGGGAAATGTAATGTGAGAAAGAAAAAGGAGAGGAGGAATAGGCTAACATATTTCATATAATAAGATTTTTCTTTATTATAATAACTATTACAATAATATGGAAGGGAGGAATGTGAGGGGGAATGACGGAGTCTTTGCTTTCATCATAAATGGCTAGGAGAGGAAACAGCATGTATACTCAATGGAGTATAGACATCTGTAGTAAGAAGAAGGGGGACAGGGGGAAGAGGTGGGGATGTGAATGATGGAGGAGAGGATGGACCATAGGGGGAGAGTGGTCAGATATAATACATTTTCTTTTTTACTTAGTGCAAGGAGTTGGGATTGGATGACCTGTCTGTGAACCATAGGGCCAGGTGGATGCTGTGTAAGGGATGTTATGTGGGTTCCGTGCCTTTTGGCCCCAGGGCCGGGAATCTGTCTGCTGCACCACTCAACTACCCTACAGCAGAGATAGAGTGAAAGGAGAGAGAAAATATAGTTCATGGTAGTAGAGAAGTATATATGGAGGGAGTTGCGATCAGCAATGTCAATAGTGGAAAAATATGGACGTAACTTTTGTGATGGACTTATCCTAAAGAATGTGATCCACTCATGACTGAGCTGGTGGTGTTGGAACACAGACTGAAGCACATTTTTCATTATTATTATTTTCTGGGGGTGTTACAGGGCAAATGGGACTGGATGGCCTGCCTGGGGCCACACAACTGGATGATTGTTGGATGTCTGAGGCTGGATTTGGACCTGGGTGCTCCTGGCTCAAGGGCAATTGATCTGTCTGCCACCCAGCCACCCCTACTATTATTATTATTACTATTTCATTTTGTTTTGGGTCTGTTTTTGTTGGGCAATAGGGTTGGGGTGGCTTTCATGGGGTCACATAGCTGGGTGATTGTTGGAAGTCTGGGGCTGGATTTGAGCTCAGGTGCTCCTGGGCCCAGAGCTGGTGCTCCATCCACTGCACTACCTGGCCATGCCTATAGTTATTATTATTATTGTTGTTGTTGTTGTTGTTATTAATTTTTTAAATTTAATTTTAATTTTTTCTGTCCCCTTTACTTTATCATTTATGTGGGTCTACATTTTCTTGGGGAGGGGGAATTATGTTTACTCTTAAACAAGAATATTTTAGTAATGTATAAAGAAAACATTATTTGCACAAAATAAGAATAAATAGATTGTAAGCTTAAAAAAAATGTGGAGTGCACGCTGGGGTGAGAATGTTAATCTCCCTATTCAGCTGATGGAGTTCTGCTGCCCATGCTGGAGCCTGTGGCGGGGAGGGGCTCTTATTGTGTTTGTTCTGGGAAGAGGGCTCCACTGAAATAAAAGATTGGATTTTGCGGTCCTCCAGACCAGCTGAGACCAGCAGATTGATGTTCAGCTCAACTCCGCAGCTCTCTGCACTAGAACTCATCCTCCATTCCTGCTAGAATGCCCCAGCCTGTTGCTCCCACAGTTAAAGGCTCTGTAGCCTAGTTGGCCCTTGGACTGCAGCTCCTACAGTCAAATCCCCCACAACTGATCTTAGGTTAATTCAGGTCTCACCCCACCCCTGATGGCTCTCTGTTCTCTGCCCCGGCACACCCACGATTCCTGGAGACAGACCTTGCTGGTAGATGTTCTTCTCCTAGCTTCTTTTTCTGTTTTTTTTTTTCCAATCAAATTTCTGTTAAGAGGCTTGTTTCATATTACATATGAAGGAAGACCAGGAGACCTTAACACAGTATCTGTCCTTTCTCCACCATTTTGGCTGAAAGTATGTATCTCATTCTTTCCCCTACACCTATAATAAACTCCTCCAAGTCCCCCATAACAATCAGTAATAATTCTTTGTTTTATTTACCATCCAACTCTGATGACAAATCCTTCATGATTCCTTCCTTGATCCATACCTCCAAGTGAAAATGATCTCCCTTTATATTCATAAGTTGATTTTTTGCATTTTATCCGAGTCTCTCCTTTATGTCTACCATATTTTAGCTCATATCATAGTAATTTGGTATATATTTGATCCCCTCATTAGACTGTAAGTTATTTAAATCAGGAACTTTGTCATGTCATTTTCTGTTCTGTTTTTACATTACAAATATTTATAGATTAACTTCACTCTAAGTAAGAATCCATAATCTATGTGAAATATATTAAAGCAAAGTCAAGCAATTAAATGATTAATACAGTGATCTCATCTGAAAGTGTAACTATCATTATACATCTGCAGTACTCCTCAACATTTCTTTATTTTTTATAGTAACAAATCAATATTTCTACCTCCCTCCACACTGAAAAAGAAAATTGCTCATAACAGATATGAATAGTCAATTAAATTCCCTCAATGGTTTTATAATATATATGCATATATATGTGTATGTGTGTGTGTGTGTGTGTATACACTTCATTCCATACCTTAAATTCATTAGCTCACTCATGGAGAGTATGTTTCATCAATGGGCCTCTGGAATGATAAATGGTAATTTTATTTCCATGCTTTCCTGGAAATTGTTGGTTTTTATCACTTTGTTATTATGTAAATTTTTTCTTTGGTTCTGTTGGCTTCATTCTCCATCAGTTCATAAATCTTTAAAACTGATCATTTTTATATTATTGATGATTGCTTTTCTGCTCACTTTACTTTGCATCAGTTCATATAAATCTTTCCAACTATTTAGGAAATCATCTATTTCCTCATTTCTTATAGCACAATAGTATCCCAACTCATTCTTATACCACAACTTATACAACCATTTTTCAAAAGATGTGTTCCCCATTTGTTTCTAGCTTTTTTATTTTTGCTTTTGAGAAAATAAAAAGAAATGATATAAAATTTTTATATATAATATAGAGGATCTTTTTCTCTTAAGACAATCTATGATATGTCTGGTAGGGGTATGATATGTCTGGATAGCTAAAAGGACATGAATTGTTCAGCAACATTTTGTCTAAAATTTAAAATTATTTTCTATTTTGCGTTGACATAGAGAGTTCTCTACTCAGAGTAGGAACTTAATGATTGTTTATCAAATTGAATTGAATTTGGGACTTTAGAGGAAGGCAAGATTATTTCTAGTTGAGGTAATGAGAGAAAGCTAAAGGATAGATGAAAGGTCCAGGCAAGATCATCAAAATCTCTACAATTTCTCCATTGGTATTTTCAAAGATTTAATAAAAAATACTGACCAAGTACATGGATACTTCATGACAAAGAAGGTTCTTTACATCTTGATTAAACCTAGGCAACAGGCTCCATATTAATAAATTTTAAATTAAGGTTCCTCTTAAGATAATATGAAATCAGTAATTCCTTAAATCCATAAAGTAGATTATGAAATTTTACTATTCTGCATATGCACAGTGATTACATCTATATGAATTACAGGATTAGAGTAAATAATTATTGATGAGTAGATCTTGTAACATACATGAAAATATTTTCAAGGCTATCCCAAGTACAGACACATATACTTTGATTTGTTTAGAGTCAGTGCCAGCAGTTATTGAGAACTAAAGCTGCCAGTAGAGAATGAGCTCTTCTGTAAATAGTGATTGAAATTCATTTGGGAAATAGAATGGCAAGGAAGCAAAACATATGGCAGAACCAATTAAGGGGGATATCTTTAATTTGCTTTTTTAGTAGTTTTTAATGGTATTTAACTACTGCCATGTTAGAAGTCTATGCTACAAAGGTAGCATAATATATTATTGTAAGAATTCTCCTAAATACTGTACAATTAATGTCCTTTCTTTGCAGTATACTATTAATGCAGTATGCTCAAGTGTCAAGTTCAAAAGAAACCATATCCTAACTTTGTTCAGTCAATTATCTTTTTATGACATAATTACCATGAACTTCCTAACACTGGCCTACAAAGCTAATTAGCACCATCAATTAGGTTATAACTTATGGTCTATTTTAACTGCATAAAATCATTTATTTTGTATTTACTTAACTATGTATATGTGCTTCCTCCCTCAAATATTTATAAATTCATTAAAAGCAGGGGCCATTTCTTTTTTATCTTTGTATTCCAAAAACCTAGCAAAGGAGCTAGGAAATAGTAGGCATTTAAATAAATGTTTACTGAATGGTCAAATGGATTGATCCATGCATTTGCCCAAAAGAACTATGCAAATAGGGAATACAGGGGATCAAATAAGATGAAAATTTTAGCCCTATAATGCTCCATAAAATCCATGCAAACTAGGCATCCTATGAGAGACTAACATCTCTACTCAGCTAGTAATGCTTTAGCTATGGGTCAGCTGGACACCAACTACAGAGGTACTTGGAGTGGCCCATGTCATATATCTGCAATGACTTGAATGTGGGAGCTTGGAACTTAGCACCTTAGGGAAAAAACTAGAGTTATTGGATAGGTCCATATCAATCATCCTCACAGAAGAGACTTTCTGTGTTCCTGGATTATCATTTGGGCAGAACGTACATAGGTCTGAAAAATGTAATGAAATTGCACAAGCAACTAAACCTGTCAAAAAGTAGATTTTTTTCCCAAAACTACACAGAAACGTTATTCCCCATTTCATTTAAAAGTCAATCTCATGTCCAAATATTAGTCAGATCCTCCAGAAGAAGCCTGGATACAATCCAAAACAAGTAGGAGAGAGCTAAGCTAAAGGTTTATTGTAATCAAACTTCCAAAGCACCTCATAGAAATCTGAGCATAATATTTAGTTTTAAATAAACGTTTATGCTATTCCTATCTAAGCATCATTGCCCTGAGCCAGCAGGTTCTGGTATAGCTCTCTTTATTCCTTACTTATCTGCCCCCTAGTTGTGCTTGTTTTCTTTTGAAGAATAATTAAGATTTAATGGCATATTTTCACAGTTTTTTTTCTGCTGGCTTTCTTGTTGCCTACTGTGCAGAATGTCTCTGTTTGATCCCGGTCATTACAAGAACTGTACAGTAATTGCCTATCTGGTGACTCGTTAATGGAAGTCCCCAGAGAGAGAAGAAGCTGTTCTTTTGAAGTTCATCGTGTTTACAGTTGGCCCTACTGGTTTAATCTATATCATCAGAGAGTGCTGTTCAATCATTGGCAGCTCAGTTCCTTCTCATTGGGATCCAGGTACTAGGTAAACATACTTCTTTTCCCCCCTTAGTTGACTTCACTAGGGCAACGATAGGTAAAACAAGCTATTTGAATGCACTAGAGACCTTCCTTTGCCTTATTCCTGTGGCATTCAGCCCAAATTCAGAATATTGCAGAAATGCTCACCTCAGTAGATAGCTGGTTTCTGGTCACAAGCCCCAGCTTGAGGGAGTCATTTATGCCCTTCCAAATCCACTAGAAATGTCAAGGTCTCCTGTTACCAAAGCCCTCTTTCAATCCCCTGAGGAAAATAACAGATGATGATAAACCCAGGATTTCAGATATCTAGCCACCGGGTAATTGGATTCCTCTTTCAACGCAGAGAAGCTTCCACATGAGTATGTTGATGAAGAGGAAGACTATGTATAGCCAATGAATGACCAGGCAAGTGAGCTTGGGGCTCCCCATATAGAGTTGAGATGTGAAGTCAACAGAAGTACTCTTGTAGCTGTCAGATCAACGATTGATACAAACTTCTCCTGGTAACCACTAACAGGAAGATTTGCTTAGTTAATGCCTGAAACCACAATCTCTAAGACTGTAGACTTTCCAGACTTGACCTCACAAAAAGGCAGGGATTATTCATTTAACTTCATAGAAAACTAACTCACACTTTATATTGCTTTTGCTTTTCCCTTGGTCCTTAGCCCCTCATGACCTTGAGATTTTCTAGTCCTTAGGCAATACTATCAAATTTTAAAAGGCACAAAATGAGTTATCCTTATGAGATATTGATCCCTAACTCATTTTAAGTGACACAAAGACTCAACTCATGAGAATTTTTGTTTACATTAATCTGCTCTTTTTCAAACTGATAGACTTGTTCCCAGTTTTTGCAGGAAAGAAATTAAACAATGCTGGATATTAGGGTTAATTTTATTCCCCACTAACCTCATGCCTCTTTAAAAAATCTTTATGGAATAATTATTTAGAGGATGAAAGGATTAACAGTTGTAGGAAAGATCAACAGTGACAGAATTGTATGGTTTAAAATAAATCTTAGACACTTTTGCAAGGATCCCAAAGAAGCTTTGGAGGAGCAAGTGTCAAGAATGTTGTCAGAACAGTCCTTGAACTTCATATTAAGTGAATATGCATTTTATTCCTATCCAAATAAGCAAATTTGGGATCCACCAGTTCTGGAGTCCTAATGCAAGAATTTTTAAAAAATCTACTTTTATGTCATGGACCCCTCTGACAGTCTGAAGAAGCTTATGGACACCTTTCTTAAAAATATTTTCTGCCTATATTATTAATAAAATACAAAATTTCCATGAGAAATTATTGGGGGAAGAAGATGCATTTTTCCCAGTCAAGTTCATGGGACCTCTGAAATAAAATAATTTATTTACTCCTTGGGAGGCCTACAGTCTCCAAATTAACAATCCCTATCCTAAATTATCAAAAGTTCTCTCAAACCTCCAATTGGAAAGTGATCCCTGTTTGCATACTTTATCCATCTTCTTCTAAATGGACATACCTCTTGCCCAGTGGGGACATCATATTTAACTACTGTAATATTCCTAAAGAACTTAGATCTTATCAGAACAAACATTACCTATTTTTATTTAGTGCCTACCTCAAGTTCTGTCTCTTCCATGCCATCTTTTATCAACTCCTTTGTACTACTAAACCACCTTTTGTCCATAATACTCCATTGAATCTTATCCTATATATTTAAATGTACCTATCTTGCTCTTTTAAATTCTAAATTCCCTGGAGTCAAAAATTGTCCTATATTTTTTTTAATTCACTTCAGTAAATCAATTGGTTGTAAAAAGAAACTCAATAAATATCTATTGAATGAATTAAGTTCAAAGTATCCAAACACTGAATCATCTAGATATGGAAGAGAACTTCCAGATCATCTAATCCAACATCATTATAATGTAGATGAGAAAACCAAGGCCTTTTAGAGATTAAATAACTGATTCAAGGTTATACAAGCAACGAGTGGCAGTGAGGAGAGAAATTGAATTCAGATCATTTTCTTGTTTTGGAGAGAGGATTTAAATTTTTTTAATTTTATTTTCAATTTATGGGGAAAAGCATTTTTATAACAATAGTAAAAATATGTTTGTGTGTGAAACTACAAATCTACAATGCACAATTTACTATTTCATTCTAAGATACAGTAAAATTAAATTGAAGCCAAGTCCTCTTGATCTCAAATCCAGTGATATAATAATCGTATGATTATCATGTGAACATTTTTCCTTAGGTGAATTTATTTGGGATATTTAGGAAAATTATAATGTGACGACTCAGAATACAAAGAAACTGCAGGTCCAATTTACAAAATTTTATTAGACTAAGATTTCAGCTCCATCAACATAACTGGCTGCCACTTCAATATCTTTCAGACTAATTGCCCTGATTCCATTGTCTTCATTAAGAATTTTGAGAGGGAAGACAAGCACACCTTGAACTCAACAAAGAGTACCTCATGGTATTGTTGTTGACTTCCATCCCAAGACAAAATTAGATACAAAAGATTGTGAGAATCCAAGATGTTCCAAATAATTTATCAGCTGACCTATTTGATTTTTCCATGTCTCTTTCTCTACAACTACTTTTCATATGCCTGTAATTTTTAATTTGCCACAAACATTTTTAAAGACAACTATTGGCTTGTCTTCCCCACCCACTTACCATTATCTCTCTTTTCCTCTTCACTGCTAAATTTAGTGACAAATTTACTATACATTTGATGCCTCCACTTACTGTATTTCCCCATGTTTAAGATACACCTTAATTTTGGGGCCCAAAATTTGAAAAATAAAATGTATTACATAAAGTTATTGACCTCAAGTTTTATTCATCATGAAATTCAAAGACCTGCTCATAGCTTTCCAGCATCTTTTGACTACGTCTGGTGTGTGTACATATGCTTAGTCCATTCTGTTTCATGAAACTGAAGCACAAATTGTGTCCTCCTTTGAAATCAGTCATTTCTTTTATATCAGCAATTCTTTTGGCCTCATGCTGAAACATCTTTGTGGACAAAGGAATTCCAGCGACCCTTTGCTCCTCAATCCATACCTTCAATTCCCTCTCTAACTCAGGGCATTTTGCAGACTTTCATTTCATGGAATTCTTCCACCAAGGTGTTTTCAGTAGGGTTTCTTCTCCCAGTAGCCAGTCTTGGATTGTTTTCTCAGTTGAAGGAGGACCAAACAGGATCAGTAGAACAATTTCCATTCACTTTTGTGAATTGAACCACTTTCAACGTGAATTCAGCACTGTGTGAAAATCTTTTCTGAGCCATTTCTGGGCAGAACATGGAAAAATATAACCTAATATACCAGTAACTAATGCAAAACAATGAATGCATAGACAAGTGTGAAAAAATGGGGGGATAAGTAAAAGAAATCTAAAAACCACTGTATAAGATGCTCCCAGGTTTTAGATCCCCAATTTTTTGAAAACAGGGTGCATCTTATACATAGGGAAATATGGCATTCAACAATCATTTTATCTTCAACTCCTTGGTAGGTACTTTTGTCTCTATCACTCTATCAACCCTACTGTCTCCAAATAATGGATGATCCCATAATCAATAAATTCAATGATGTTTTCATTTTTCTTGATTCCTTTAAAGCATCTATTGACCACTCTCTCTTTCTGGATATGCTTTCTTTCATACAATACTGAAGACACCCTGAAGTCTAGTGCTCTCCTCTTAAATCTCTACCCATACCTAGTCTGTTTTTAAAGTATTTTCTACTCTACATGTCAGTGTTCCCAAGCTTCAATATTCCTCCCTCTCCTCCCCTTCATTCATGGCATATACTTTCTCTCTTGAAAAAATTATCCACTTCCATTACTTTCACTATTACTTTTAATGAACCTTCCACCTCTATGCTCAGGATCACTCCCATCTTTTCAACTGCCTACTGCTACATGTACAGGTAACTAAAGTTTCTAATTTAATGTTTTCAGAACAATTATTTGTCTCTTCAAATCTACTCTTCTTTCTAAATTCAGTTTGTCAATAGCAGTATCATTTACTCAATATTACATAATTAAAAATCTAACTTTATCTTTGACTCTTCCTTATATCTCATATCCAAATCAAAGACACACACAGATAGTATGTGTCTAAGGCTAGATTTGAACTCAGGTCTTCCTGACTGCAGGCCCAAGTACTCTATCCATTGAGCTAAAGCATTGCTTATGAAATGAAATTCAAATTCTTTTATCTATCATTCAAGGTCTCTAATAATAATGGTAGATAACTATCTTCTAGGCTTACATCATTACATCATATTACATTACATAACAGAATGCAGAATTTACCCTACATTCTAGTTTTAACAAGTGCCACTCATCACCCATCTTTGTGATTTTATTCATGCTATCTCATATAACTGTAATGACCTTTATTTCTCACATTTACGTTTTATAAATCCTTCAGAACAACTCAACTATCAACTAATCCAAGAAGTCTTTCCTCAATTTGCCAATTAGTAATGAACTTTTCTCTTCCTCCAACTTTACATAGTACCTGGTTTGTACCCTACTTATGTACTTATCATTTTGCATTATAGTTATATATACTCTCCTCCTTCTAGGAAATTTATTTTTATCTGAACTTTATATTGCACCTAGGCCCTAACAGGTGGCACAGAAGACAGAGTGCTAGACCTAAAATCAGGAAGATGTAATTTCCTGAATTCAGATCTGGTTAAGACATTTACTAGTTTTGTCACTCTCGGCAAGTCACTTAACACCTTTTGTCTTAATTTCCTCAACTGGAAAAAATAAGATAGAGAAGGAAATGGAAAATTATTCCTGTATCTTTGCCAAGGAAATGCCATATAAGGTTATGTAAAGTTGGACAAGAATAAAAATGACTACATAGGCCCTAACACAGGGCTCTGAAGATTTTCAATGCTTAATGAATTCTTGTTGAACAGAACTGAATTGACTAAGATAAACTCTATGTTCCCTTTCCCTTTTACTACCACATTAGAAATTCCTTAATAAAATAGAGATTCAGATCTTATCATGCATACTACAGACTTCTTAAAGGTAGCAAAATAGAAACAAGAAAAGAAACAAAGAAGAGAAGAAAAGAAAAAAATGATTAAAAGTCTTCTATTGTTATTTTTATTTGATATTTTATTTTCCAATTATTCATCATGAAAGTTTTCAACATTCATCCACATTCATATGCATATTTTAAGTTACATAATTTCCCTCCACCCTCCCTTCCCACCCTCCTCCTCTCAGCAGTGAGCATTCAAGTGAATATTGTACCTACATACTTATGTTTAACAAGACTATAGATTAGTGGGTTTCTGTATGAAGAATTAGGAAAAAAAGAAATCCATGAAATAGGAAAGAAATACATGAGAAATTTTTGAAAAGCAAATATAATATTCATTCAGATTCTGTGGGTCTTTTAATTTGCTCTGTTTTGTTTTTCTTCCCCTGGATGAGGATAGCCAGGTTCATAACTGGTCTTCTAAGCTACTAGCTCTCTGAACTGCTGAGGGGAGCTACATTCATCAAGGTTGATCAACTTACAATGCTGTTGTTAATGTGTACAAGATTCTCTTGATTCTGCTCCCTTCACTCAGCATCAGTTACTGTAATTCATTCCATGCTTTTCTAGAGTGACCATTCCTGGTTGTTATTAATTCTTAATACATGTGTTTTCATTAAAGAATCAAACCATGTCTCTTAACATTCAGGGAAAACTTCAAGTTGACAGAGAACTCACATTCTTGATGTCAAAGTGATGACTACAACTTAGTGAGCATTGCAGCCTTCATTTAAAAAGAATATACATGTTTGTAATCTCTGTTACTGGGAAGACTGAGGTTGGTGGAGCACTTGAGCTTGAGTTCTGACCTTAAAGCTACTGATATTAAATCTGGCCCTGGTGAGGTGACCCATGGAGACAGTGATAGGCAACATCAGAATGCATAAGGAGGGTAAGGAAGAGAGTAGGTCAAAGTTTCCATAGCAATCAGTAGTATGATCAAGCCTATGAGCAACCATTATATTTCTAGCCCAAGTGAGATAGGGAAATCTGATCTTTAAATAAATCCTGCAGGAATGATTTTAATCCAAGAACTTATTAATAAAGATCCTTAATGTATGTATAACCTAACCCCCCACTTTACAAATGATGAATCGAAGACCAGAGAAGTTAAATAAGTAGTCCAAAGTCACACACATATTAAGTGGAAAGCTATTATTTAAACCCAGATTTTTTGAATCCAAATCCAGCAAACTTTCCATTGCATGTATTGGGGATCAGAAAACAGAAAGATAAATTGTTTGTATATTAAGCAATCTGGCATTCAGTCCAATTCTTTCACTTACTGAACCTTATCTCAAAAAGGCCTCTTCAATTTTAGAAACCATTTCATCATTTGAAAACAAAACCTATCTAATAAGAAGGAAATCTCCACAGTGCATGCAAACAAAACCAATTCCTCAGGAAATGTTACTTCTTTTCTTCCCTTTCACACAAATACACATCTAAGGATGTTATTACATCATTGACTTCAGTAGTAGCCTGAGCTTTTAAAAATGACTTTCCCAGGAGCATGATGATGGATTTGAAGTTACAAATATATGTGCCCTCAGGGCTCTACCAAAACCAAGTTGTTCCACTTCATTTCAACTTGCTACTTGTTACATCAACCATTCCGTAGGCATGAATGTTCAAAGCCTGCCATTTTCAAGGAAATCAATATTGGATGATAGACTAATCTCTCCATTTGACCTACTTCATTTTAAAAGGAGAGCAATGAAATAAAATCCACTAATTCTTGGACATGAGTGAATCCAAGACTAGCTGTAATGAGCTGTGCAAATTTCCTTGACATTTTGTTCAGACAGCCATCCGCCAACCATCTTAGCATTCTCAGTGACCAGACACAATGCCTGCCTAATATGAACTAAATATCCACATTCATTCTTTTTTAAAAACTAATCCAGGATATTAAAAAATGGATGGTCATTTATTGCATCTATTTCTTAATTGATATTTCTTTTTTTCCAAATAACTGTCACAAAAGTTTTTCAACATTCATCCATATTCATATGGGTATTGTTAAGTTACATAATTTCCTTCCACACTCCCTTCCCACCCCCACCCCCACTTCCCACAGCAGCAATTCAGGTGAATATTGTACATACACATTTTTATTAAACATATTTACAGATTAATCATTTTTGGAATGAGGAATTAGGATTATGGGAAAGAAGTACATAAGAGAAATTCTTTTAAAAAAGTGAATGTAGTGTTCATAAGATTCTGAAAGGTTTTTGTTTTGTTTAGTTTGGTTTTCCTTCCTTTGCATGGGGACAGCATTGTTCATAGCTGATTTTAAAGCATTGTTCTAGCTCTCTAAACTACTGAGAGGAGCTTCTTCCATCAACGTTGATCCACTCACAATATTGTTGTTAATATATAGAATGATTTCTTGGTTCTGCTCCCTTCACTCAGCATCAGATCCTGAAATTCATTCCATGCTTCTCTAGAGTTGGACCATTTATGGTTTCTTATAGAACAATAGTATTCCATAATATTTATGTACTCTAACTTGTTCAACCATTCCCCTCTTGATGGGTTATTCTTCACCATTACAATGTTGCTATGAATATTTTGAAACATGTGTGACTTTTCCCATTTTTATGATTTCTTCTGGATATAGGCCTAGATTTGGAATTGCTTGCTCAAAGAGTAGGATCGGTTTCATTCTTCTTTGGGCATAGTTCCATCCATATAGCTCTTCAGAATGACTGGATCAGTTCACAACTCCACCAGCAATGCATTAATGTCCCAATCCTCCCACAATCTCTCCAACATTGATCATTTTTTCCCTTTTGGTCTTCTTGGTGAATCTGATGTGTGAGGTAATATCTCATAGTTGTTTTAATTTGCATTTCTCTAATCAAGAATGATTTGCAACATGTTTTCTTATAGTTATATATGGCTTTAAATTCTTCATTTGAAAATGGCCATTTTTTTCTTCAGGATTACTCACAATTCTTTAACTGTTCTTTACCATATCTGCTAGAATTAGTGACCAAAATTCAAAAGTTTGGGTTTGAGAAAAATATTAAGTATGAGCTACAGAGTAGCTTCACATGTAATGTATGTGATAGGAATTTGTGCAGAAAGATATAGGAAAAAAGGGTTAGAGACTGACATTGTGAAGAGCAACACAATTTAAGAAACATTCTTTATATACCATTGTGCTAGATGCATAAAATTTCTATAGAAACCCATATAGAACCTGGACCAAAAGACAGATCTTTGTGACTTCAAGGCTAGTCTCTCTCCACTATTTGGCACTGATTCATTTCATCTCACCTCTGAGGAGAGTGACCTGTAAGCTCTTTGAGAAGAGGAGCTGTTGACTCTTATCTCTATGGTACCTAGCACCTAGTAAACATTTAATAAATACTGACTGAAGGATATGGGAAAATCATAAATTTATCAAAATACCAAGTTCTTACAGTGCTATGAAATTGGAAGCCACAACTTGTTATTTCAGTTAGAACTACCTTACCATTCTATACAGTATTGTTCATCACACAAGAGAAATTGAGTTATTCCACACAAAGACTACATCACAAGGTGAAAAAAAATCTTGTCTTGTTCTCCACTTTCTTTTCAGAAAGTTTCAAACACAATAATACACGTTTTCATCAGAACCTAAATGATAGCACTTGCAGTATTTAATATCTGAAATTCAATTATGTTCCTGAAGGCTTATTACCATAGTAAACGGAAAAGTAATTCAGGAAATTTCCAAAGGCATCAGTGTAGTATTATTATTGGTAAAGTATATATTGTTAAGTAGCTCTAAAGCCTAAGGAGCAAGAAGCTGAAAATTTGGGGAGGGGAGATACTCCAAACAGCCTCTTCACTATTCTTTCTGTTCCCTATTCTGTTCTTCCACTACTTGAAAAACCAAATATAAATTGGGGGAAAGAAAAAAAAATCAATTAATACAGTCCAGGCCAAAAGGACAAATAAATCAAAAGTATTCTATGAATCAAACCATTCAATGTACCTCATTAATCACTTTTTACATTTTGTATATTTGCATGTTTCCCCCAGTAGGATAAAACACACAAGCACCATAGATGAGGTTATATAATCTTAACTTTTTTTCCTGCTAGTTAACTGCAAACTAAAAGAAAAAAATTCAAAAGTTTTTTTTTTCTTTTGATAGCTTTAGAATGTTCCTGGTGAAAGCAGTGGGCAGGTCTTTGCTTTGAATGTCATCCAAAGTTCTATCTGTTTCTCTTTAATTGAGGAGAAGCCATGCAGTAGAGAAGGCCAAGTCTTCAACATGTCCCATCAATGGCAGATTTCATCATGCCAAAGCAATTCATTAGTAGTCTAGTTTCTCTAAATAAGAAAATCACAGCCCACTAATTGAGATATCTGGAATTGCCACTTAGTTCTTGCTCTTTTTCTTTGGCTAACTAGTCAACAAAACATATACTTGTTAGTGCTTCTTTTGTTTTTCCCACCTTCAAAGTGAAAATTTGGAGAGCTTGTTTTATCTATATAACACAGGCCAAGACATTATTAATCAATCAGTCAGCATTTGTTAAGTGATTGCTGAATGCCAGGTATGGCAATAAAGCCTCAGTTTTCAAAGGCAATAAATAAAACTTAATTTGACATTTTAATGAGGGAGACAGGATGAACAAATCCATCTATCTGTCTGTCTATCTAAATATATAACATACATACATATATAATATATAAAATATTAATGACAGAAAAAATGTGGAAGGAGTTTCACTAGAGGGAAGAGGTGCCCAATCAGGAGAGACTTCACATGGAAGGTGGAATTTTAGTGGAGTCTTAAATGACACCTAGGACTCCAAAATTCAGAAGTAAGAAGGGAATGCATTCAAGATATTGAATGTGATGGAATGGCAGTGAAGCAATCAATGCAATGACATGGAGACGGACTTTGAGCATTTGGTGTACAAAATACTGAGTAAATCCATTTGGTTGGATTGCAGAAGGCAAAGAGAAAAGTAATATGTAGAAAGACTGGAAAGGTAGGAAGGGTCAGGATGTGAAGAGATTGAAATGTCCAACAGAGGAGTTTGTATTTGAACCTAAAGGTGATAGGAAACCAGTAGTTTACTGGGCAATTAAAGTAACATGAACATACTTGAACTTCAGAAAAATCACTTTGGTACAAACATTAATGGGCACTCATTCATTCATTATACTTCAGAACAAAAGTCAGTGCTAGTTACTATGGGTTTAGATATAAATGGCATGAGTATGCCTCTCAAGGATAGGTTTTTATATAACAAAACTAAAAGAGAATGAGAGAAGTATTAAGTCAAGATCAGGTTATCAGTAACAAGGGTTCCAAGAGAAAATGTGAATCAAACACTTCTACCAACAGACCATTCCATTGGTCTTTGAATGCCCAGTACAAAAGATATCATGGTACATTCAGCTGGAATGCCCTTGAACTAAAGAAGTTGTCAGTTAGTTGTTTGAAACAAAATCCTTGCAAGTTATAACAAAGCCTCAAATGATGGTTTCTAAAGCAACTAAGAAAAACAAACCACTCCCTGAAGTTTTGCCACCAACAGCTAAAACACCTTGTCAAAAAATCAAATACCATTTGGCTACATGAGATTCTGGATTGTCCAAGCTATGTGATTGTACCCTGGCATGCCACACCTGACTAAACACAGCTTGAAATCTATTATAGCCATAGCCCTGCCAGGCACCTGTAAACACATTTTGAGGAAAGGGATTAGTGTGCCAGCAATCTAAATAATAGTTTATGGAGCTGAGGAACAATTCTAAGAGATACAGTTGAATTTCCTAATCTACAGCTATGAACCCCATGGTTCCCAACCCCTTCAGTTCTCAATACCTGACTCGTCTTCCTATTTTCTCTTCTGTCATTAATTAACATGTATTGAATACCTACTATAAGATAGATATCATACAATGAACTGGGGCAGAAAAAAATCTCTAATCTTAAAGAATTTATATACTGGGGAAAGAGGGAAGGTGGAAGGGCATATGTGCAGGTGACTCAATTCAAAATAAATACCAGTAAATACAAAGTAAGTTTGAAAAGGTACACTAAACTTAGGAAAATTGGGAGAGTCTTGTGGGAGATGCATTCGGGCAAGCCTTGAAAGGAAAGACATCATCATCAGAAGAGACTACTGCTTAGGCTGGTATTTCTTAAATACATAAATCATGTAACTCAAGCAAACAATAGTATAAAGCCCCTCTTCTTCTAGAACCATAAGTATCAAATACTTTCAAACTATAGACCACTTACAGCAAGGGGAAACTATCTCCTGATTTATCTCTTCAATTCAATATGTCTTGCCACATTGAAAACCAGAAACAACCTTAAATTAATTCATAGCAATAGCATTTATATGATGTGTGTATTTTGAATATTTTCCTAGTTTACAACATAATGCACTAGAGATTCTTTGTATTCCTAAAACCTAGCAAAATTCTTGGCACATAGTAGTCACTTAGTAATTCTTGATTGGTTAGTTGATTAAGAGAGCACTCATCTCAGGGGCAGAAGCTCTGAGTTCAAGTTCTAGTTTTGACATTTCCCATAGTGTTACCTAAGACCCACCATTAATTTCCTGAATTTCAGTTTCATTTCTCTAAAAAAAAAAGAGAAGAAAATAATGCTCATAGTACTTAACCTCTAGAAAAACCTTCAAATGGTTCTTTTTGTGAATGATGTACTCAAATCTCAGAACACTGCAGAGCTTCTTTAATAAAATTCATAATTAATCATAAAATTCCAGAGTTTGAAGGAGTTTCAGAGGACATCTACTCCATTCAAGAATATCACACTAAGTATGCATAAAGGAAAATCCAAGTAGATAAAAATGCTTATAGTCCAGATGGGATATGTAATTGGGTAGACACCCCATGGAATTGAAACATGTGTGTATGTGTGTGTGTGTGTGTGTGTGTGGGTGTGGGTGTATGTTTATGTCTTAGAGAGACACTATAGATGGACAGTAGGAAAAAATGTTTTATTGTCTCTGAGAAATTCTAAAGTTCTTTCTATATTTCTCCCTGAAAATCCAACCTTTTCAATGTCAGTATCATTCTGATAATTTTGACTAATAAGTCATATAATACTGACTGAGCCAAAGAACCCAAGCTGAAAGTTAACCAAAGGACAGTGGAAAGGTACATGGAAAATGGAAGCAGTATATAACAAATTAACATCCAGAGAACTATACAGGAGAACTAAAAAAGGTAATATTAATTGTATATCAAGAGTGAGGAATAATCAGTGGATAGCTTCTGTGGTCCACTGGCATTCATGCAATGTCATAAAAACTAGAAGTCTCTTAAACATTTAAGGGACTCACCATGAAGAATTTGTGGAAAAAACAGTTCACCTGGGATGAAAATGCATAATTAAGTGTGATTGGGAGCTGCAACACTGGGGAGAATGCCCTCATCAATGAGGTCACAGATCCATTAATACAAAAATCAAAGTACCACCTACCATTTTTGTTTGTGGTTAGGAAAGTGTTTTGTAAATGTTAAGTGAATTTAAGTTCATGGATCAGAGAATCTCAGAACCAAAATGGATTATCTAACATAAATGCCTCCTTTTTTAAGATGGGGAAACTAAAACCCAAGAGCTTATCACACAGCTAATTAGTAGCAGTACTGAAGTTCAAACCCTGCCTTCCTAAATCTTGATTCAAGCTCAATTGATATCATTCCATAATCAACTTACAGACCACCTGGAGAATGCATTTACCAACACCAGGCCCCAGAGTATATTTTGAGACTTGGTCCTCTGAAAGTCAAATGGAATGGTTCTTATTACGTGATGCTTACAATATCTTGGATATCACATATGTTTAAAACTCTGGAACCCCAGAAAAATATACTGTTTTCATACACTAACCAGGTATTATGAGAAACATGAGAAGTATATCAGTGGAATCAAATTTAAATAGAAAAAGGAGTCATTAAAATATATATGGGCAACTAGATAGTATAGTAAATAAAGTGCCAGGCCTGGAGTCAGGAAGACTCATCTTCTTGAGTTCAAATTTGGCCTCAGTCACTTCCTAGCTGTGATGCTGAGCATCTTGCCCCAGTTTCTCATCTGTAAAATGAACTGGAGAAGGAAATGGCAAACTTTTTCAGTATTTTTGTCAAGAAAAACCCAAAGGGGGTCATAATTGAAAAATTAGTGAACAACAAACCATACCTAAGGCTGCCTATGTATCACTTAGTGACTCAAAATTACATAGGAATATCATCTAACTTGTGTTGAATTTTTATTTTGTTATTGCTCAATTACACTTTACTTTAGTTCAAAGGACAATTAAGACTGAAGTCCCACTTTTTGCACATTAACTATATGACCGCAGGAAAGTAATTTTTATTATTCAGTTATTTTTAAGTCATATCTGACTCTTTATAACTTCATCTGATGTATTCTTTTCACAGACATTGCAATGGTTTGCCATTTCCTTCTCCAGTTCATTTTACAGATGATAAAACTGAGGCACCATGGAAACAAGTGATTTACCCGGGATCATACAGTCAATAAGTATCCAAGACCAGATTTGAACTTAAGAGGATGTCTTCTTGACTCTAGGCCTGGTCCTCCATCCACTATGACATCTACACTTAGGCATCGCATGAAAATTGGCCAAGGATTTTATTTATATTTTCTCACTTGCTCCTCATAACAACCCTGTGCAGCAGGGTTTTTCTATAGATAAGGAAATAAGGTTGGAAAGGTAAGGCAAATTGTTTATGGTAATTCTGTCAGAAAGTATCTGAGGCAAGATATGAACTTACTCTTGAATCCAGGTCCAGAACTTTCTACTGTGTCACTTATACATAAATCATCAAACTAACCCAGACCAAATTATGTTGTCCCAGAAATGATACATAAAAGAAGGTCTTCATGGTTATCGAAGCTATGGATACATCATACGTACATGTTTGCTCTTAATATATGCTTCTTGAGGGTGGCTAGGTGGCTCAGTGGATAGAGCACCAGCCCTGGAGTCAGGAATACCTGAGTTCAAATCTGACCTCAGACATTTAATAATTACCTAGCTGTGTGGCCTTGGGCAAGCCACTTAACCCCATTGCCTTGCAAAAAAACCTAAAAAAAAAAAAATATATATATATATATATATATATACACACATATACACATATATATATATATATATATATATATATATATATATATATATATATATATATATATATATACACGCTTCTTGATTGCTGGTACATCCATAGTTCCCAGTTCTCCACATCTCTACCCCGAACCCTGCATGAGGGAGATAAATGACAGGCTCTGATGAAAGACTATGAAGAGTATAGCTGAGATTATACACCTGCTTTCTTTTTATATCCCAGGGTTTCACTTTGCTCATTTTGTCCTTCTGACCTTAAGATCTCTACTTACAGATTTCATCATGGAATTACCATCCTTCAACTCTCCACCTTTCTAGAAACCTAACCTAATCTCTGAGTTTGTCTACTATTTTGCTCCTACAATAGAAAAATATGCTTTTTCTTCAAAAAAATGGAGTGTAAAGAAAACTGAATTTGGAGTTCAAAGTCCTAAGTTCAAATTGTGGACCAGGTACTTATTAGCATGATAACCTTGGGCAAGCCATTCTTCAATATAAAATAAACAAGAGAGGGGAATTTGATCAGGTGTTCACTCTGTTCTCTTACAGATCTAAAAACCAGTTGAATGTAATTCAACTGGCACCTATAAAAACTCTGCCCTCCTCCAAAATGCCTTCATCTCTTAGCAGGGATTAACCAGATAGCTTTGGTCAATTGGTTATAGCAACCATGTTATGAGTCACATTTCTCCCATTTTCTGCATTGTGAATTTCTTGAGAACAGGGAATGTTTTGTTTTGTTCAGCGACCTTACTTAGTATTCCTAGAGATTATCACAGTATCTGGTTCGTTGTTGGTGCTTAATAAATGCTAGATGACTGACTAGGTGATGGATGATCATTGTTTTACTCCCTGGGAAAGCTGGTTAACTTTTATTCTTTACCCAACCAGCTGGTTCATAGTTTTGTGCCAACCTCTCAAAGGATGGGAAACCAGGATGGTGGGGGGTGTTGCAGATGGTTCAGCAAAATCTGTCTGTACTACTGGAAAGATGACTTCGAACACCTCTACTCATCAAGAATTTGAAAACAGTGTCTCCTGTCAAGCACCTCACAACCAGGTACATTCTAGATTCTCACTGTGCCCCTGTGGAAATCAGGGTGCTTTCCCTAGCAGCACTATTTCATCCATATCAATTTCTTTTTTTTTTCAGTACCTTTGGTATAGACCTTTTAAAAAAATTAAGACTTGGAACTTTATGTCATATGACACTCCATTTTCCAATTTGACTCTGTTCATTATGCTGGCAGTGTTGCCTGGTCCACCCTACCTTAAGCTGGATATTCTCAGGGCCTGATTCCATTTGGGAGTCTGGTGGAGGAGAGCACCAATTGAGACTTGCAAGCTTTCTAATTCTCTGTCTCTCTCTTCCAAGTCTGCCTTTGTTGATGGTGGCTGTAAAGCAAGTTTGCTGCCTATGTGGAAGTTTATTGCTCCCACATCCTTCTGTGTTAGAAAGCTTTGCCACAAGCCTGTTAGTCCCTAGGAAGACACAAACACACACCCCTCAGCCAGGATTCAAAATGCCTTATCATTGTAATTTAATGACAAAGCAGGTGTTGTATCTCAGGCCCAGGGCTGCCTTTCTGGGAAGGTCAAATAGGCAATTTGATTTCAGTAGCTTGAGGAAGCCTATCCTGCTTCCCCTATCTGTTAATCATGTTCTCAAATCCCTTTAGCAGAGTGTATCATAGAGCCCAAAGCCAAGAGCAAGCCCTGAAAATGGATCCCAAATTCGTTTTTTTTTTTCCCTAAGGATGATAACTGAAGGGTGAAGGGGTTTACAAACCTCAGTCTTTCTTCTATGAAAGAATCATCTGTGAACTACTTTGGACATGTGGCTCATTATTTTTTTTAGGTTTTTGCAAGGCGAACGGGGTTAAGTGGCTTGCCCAAGGCCACACAGCTAGGTAATTATTAAGTGTCTGAGACCAGATTTGAACCCAGGTACTCCTGACTCCAGGGCCAGTGCTCTATCCACTGTGCCACCTAGCTGCCCTGATGTGGCTCATTATAACACAAGATTAAGTCTGAGAATGAAATCAGCAAGAATGAATAGTGAATGGGGCCAAGATTGTGCCTCTTGAAATCAGGAAGACCATATGTTAAAATCCCAAACATATGGGTTCTGTGATTCTAGACAAGTCTATTGGTGCCTGCACTCTCTTTAGAGAAGATGATAATCTACAAGGATAAAGGATTTTTCTTCACTAGAATGACCTAAAACCAATGAAATATTATTTTTTGTTTGTTTTTAAAGTGGCGATTAGGAAGAGAATGGGTAAATTTAGGTTCTAGCTCCAGATTTGCAACTCTATCATTTTGAGACAAGCTACTTTTCATTTCTGAGTCTCAGTTTCCCCATCTATAAATTAAGGAGGTAGGATAAAAATACAAGATTCTTTTCAAAAATTCTTTTTAGTTCATTTACTTTTTAAAAAATATTTTTTGGGGGTGGCTATGTGGCGCAATGGCTAGAGCACTGGCCCTGGAGTCAGGAGTACCTGGGTTCAAATCTGGTCTCAGACAGTTAATAATTACCTAGCTGTGTGGCCTTGGGCAAGCCACTTAACCCCATTTGCCTTGCAAAAACCTAAAAATAATGCTTTTATTTATATCTTTTGTTTTTGCATTGCCAAAATTTCTCACTGTTTCTTTCTCTCTCCTTTATAGTGTAAGAATACTTACTACATTATTACTTTGCAAATGATTAAACCTCTCCAGGGCCCAGCTTCTTCTCTCTAAGATCATGGGATTATCATGCACAATCTCTAAAATCCCTTCAGAGTCAAAATCCAAAATCCTAAAATCCCAGAACCAACCTTTTATATTCTCACTTCTGCATCTTTGCTCCAATACTCTGCAATCTAGTTAAACTGTCCTCTTTGTTCCTTACATCTCCATTTTTCCATCTTGAATCTCCTTGGTTTTGTACTATTCATCCTCCATATCTAGAATGCTCTTCTTCCTCTTCTTTATCTCATATAATACTTTTTTTCTTTCAATACCCAACCCAAGAGCCACCTTCTAAATGAAGCATTTCCTGATCCTCCTAAAAGCATCTAGTCTCCCAAACTCACTTGCTTAAAGAAATTATATTTAATTTCTTTGTATTTTACATATGTAAATATGTGTATATATATGTATGTCTCCATATACATGTATTTACACATGTAATTGTTGTTTGCCTAGTTATGATTTATATTCTATGAGAGTAAGAACTTTTATTTTTGCCTTTTTATCCATGACAAAGTTCCTAGTATAAAGTAGGAATTTAGTAAATATTTGATTTAATGAATGAATAATCATTTTAACTGACTCTTGTTCAACTATTGCAATCTTACAAATCCTTAGAATAAGAAACTCATAGAATGTTAGAACTGAAAAGCCCTGATGGATTAGCTAGATTTTCCTTTGATAGAACAATGATTTTCAGTATTGTGGACACACTCTCCCCACTGGTACATCATAACATGCATATCTCCTGACCACCTATGATTCTTGTCCAAAGACTCCTGGGTCTTAGAACTGAAATTGTAGAGAATATTGGTCCATCCTCATTTATAAAATAAATAAAAACAGAGTGAAATTTATAAGAATGCAATCTTTCTGAAATAGTCAAAGGATATGAACAGGCTGAAGATGAAATTAAAGCTATCGATAGTTATATGAACAAATGCCCTGTCACTATTAATTAGAGAAATGCTAATTAAAACAACACTAGGTACCACCTCACATCTCTCAGATTGGCTTAAATAACAAGAGAATGATCAATGTTTAAGGATTATAGGAAAACTGGAACATTAATGAATTGTTAGTGGAGTTGAGAACTGATCCAATCATTCTGGAGGGCAATTTGAAACTATTCCCAAAGGGCAATAAAACTGTGCATACCCTTTGACCCAGCAATACCCCTACAAAGTCTGTATCTTAAAGAGACCATGAAAAGGGGAAAAGACCCACATGTACAAAAATATTTATAGCAGCTCTTTTTGTAGCAGCAAAGAATTGGAAATTGGGGGCATGACCAAGGCTGAACAAATTATGGTGTTTGAATGTAATGGTATTAATGTCCTGTAAGAAATCAAGACAAGGCAGACTTCAGAAAAGCTTGGAAAGATTTGCATGAACTAATGATGAGTGAAGTGAGCATAAACAGGAGAATATCATGCACCTTGGTGGCAACATTATATGATGGTCAGCTTTGATGGATTTAGTGTCTTCTTGATAGTTCAGTGGTAAAGAACAATTATAAAAGACTTATGATAGAAAATTCTATTCACATACAGAAGAAAATAACTTTGGAATCTGAATGAAGACCAAAGTATGCTGTTTTCATTTTTTAAGATATGTTTCATTTTTCCTTTCTCATGTTTTTCCCCTTTAGTTCTGATTCTTCTTTCACAATATGACTAATATGTAAATATGTCAAATATGATTCTACATTTATAACCTATTTCAATTACTCACTGTTATAGGGAGGGGAGAAGGAAGGGAAGGAGGTAGAAAATGTGGAATTCAAAACCTTCCAAAAAATGAATGTTGACAATGATGTTTGCATGTAATTGTAAAAAAAAAGTCATTCAAAAAGAGAATACTGACCAGTCCCTCGTATTTTAAAGATAAATAAATATGAATATGAGAAAATAAGAGCTAGTCTTATTTCATACTTAGAGTTGGGATCTGAATCCAGGTCTTCTGACTTGAAATCCAGAGAGTTTTCTAAGTCACTTTTGGGGTTTTTTTTTTGTTTTTTGTTTTCTTTGTTTTGTTTTTACAAAGAGAATCTTGTCAATGTTTTGGAAGATTTCTTCTGATTATTTTAATATTTCCTATCTACCAATGCATTTCTTAGCCTATCCATCTCTTTTACTTCTAATAAAACCTTATCTTTTCACAATAAAATTAATTGATATGCCTAAGGACATAAAACTTATTTGTAGCAGATACTGGATTAGAAACAAGATGCCCTAGTTTAGGGTTATAAGGTTTTGATAGGGAATGAACCTCAGAAATAATGTGATTCAATTTTATTGTTTTGAATATACAAACACAGGTACAGCAAGGTTGAGTGACTTGCCCAACCAATGTCACAGTGTTAGTGAGCTGAGACTTTTACTGAGGTTTTCATTTGTTCCAATGTTCTTTCCATTGCACAATTCATCCTTGGTTCATTTAAATCTCCTTTTCCTCTTCCTTCTCTTCCTGCATTAAGCTTTTCCTTAATGTACTAATTTATAAAGCTCTTTCCACACTGAAATTCTTTAACCTTGCCAGTGGACCACGTATTTGGCAATTATTTATATAGTGTTTGAAGGCATCTCAAACATTGTTATTGTAAATGTTAGTTAGCTTTTCATAAATTCTTGTCTTGACATTTGAATGTAATTTTCTTGAATGTACCATGGCTTCTATGGCAATGTCCTCCCAAGCCTCGACTTTATATATACACTAATATTTAATATATAGTAATGTTCAAACTTCCCAATTGCTTGAGGTAGATCAATAAGATACCAAGACTTCTGGATTTCACAAGATAAGTTTAAATGTAAAATGAAAGCAAGTACTAGAATACCCACTTTCAAGGGTGAACACATTTCAGAAGACAAAGAAATAAAAACAGGTTTAATTTGAATAGGATGATTCTGGTACAGCTTAGCTAATTAATTTACGCTGCCATGATCAATGCAGTTACATCTAAATTTTAGATTATTTCTATCTAAGCAAAGTAGTCCTCACCCAAGTTATCCTTTCGATTCTGCACATCTAACAAAATGGACATTAAGTATATTAAAAAAAATTAAAGCAACTTGTGCAGTATTTTTATGACAAATTGATAGCTTTAAAAACAAAGCCAGACAATAGCAATTTATGTAAGAACAGCACTAAAACCAGTTAAATTAATTGATTTGTGCATTAAGATTAGCCAATGAGTTAACTATTTCTAATTTAAATGGAGAAAAGAAGTTCAAATGACTTTGGAGTATCTGGAAATGTTATGGTAGTGCATAGTTCTGTGAGAGGTGCCCTAATTTCACCTCTAATTTACAGAAAACAATGAAGGCATTGAAGAAAATGCTACAGAAATGTAAATGATGTCTGACTTCCTAATCAACTTGGTTTTTTTATCCTTTTTAATCAGAAGTAGCCACTATGAATTACCTCACAACTTTTTAAAAAAGAAAGAAAATAGTCTCACACGAGATCAAAACTGGAGCAAAATTGTCAAGTCTACAAAATTTTCTTCACATCTTTTCAGCTCCCCTTTTAAGGGCCCCTTCCTTTATCTTCCAAACAATCATTCCCCAAAAGTTCTCCTTATTTATTTCCACAATATACTTTACTTTTATCAGAAATAAAATGGACCAGACAGGAGGACACTAATTCTCCAATATAAATACGTTTAATATTTCATCTTCACCCTAGAGGAAGGGACAAAGCAAAGAAGGAAGGGAAGGACAAAAGAAAAGAGGGGGAAAGGAGAAAAATAAAGGGGAGGAAGGGGACAGGACATGCCAAGTTGAGTAACCAAAGAAACGATTTACTAAATTTCTAGTATTAGGACAGCTACAAAATTATTATGCTTCCAGGAAAGAAGAACTTTCTTGTTTCAGGGAACTAGCTAGAAGAATGAGGCAGGACAAGGTGAGTGAGGGAATAATTTCAAAGAATGTGGAAGAAAACAGGTAAGAAATACCAAACTGTGGTTGTAGGTAGCTTTGGAACCAATATAGGAAAGACCCCATTCCATCTGAGAATATGGGAAGGTGGGAAATATTTTCACACACTCATTTTGCACTTCACACAGTTTTTCAAAATGATTTTGATAAGGTTTAGGTTTGACGAAAGTGGTTGCATATGCCAGGGGTTTCTTCCCCAACCTCAGCTGATGTAATTACATTAACCAAGTGATATTTTATCAAGATGTTAACCTTGGAATTCCTTTAGAAATATGACCACTCTGACTGAATTGGAAGAAGCCCCATTGACTGACATAAAATGTCTTTGACGCTAAGAGCTCCTTAAAAGACATTTTGAGAATCAAGTAAAAGTACAGATAGTGCCAACAGTGGTGGGAGAATCTAGTTCCTGAGAGGGAAGTCCTAGGAGGGGAAAAGATGAGAAAGAGGCTTCTTTCTTTTTCTCTCCCCTTCAATCACTTAGCTAGTAGAAGACTAAGTATCTAGCAAGAAACAAAGATACACATTTTAAGCCAGACAAAATAGAGAGGCACTTAGTAACTTCAAGGAATAGAATTTCTGGCAGTGGAAGAGATCCAGCTATGAATTAAAATAAGGTAGCCCTCCAAAAAGCAAGCAGGACATTTTCATTAGAAGAGTCACTGTGCCAAAACCAAAGGCTTCATAAGACCTTCATCAAGAGAGAAAAGTCACTGAAGCCCTACGGTTGCAGAAGTAAGTCATCTTGACTACCTGTGTTTTCTACATGTGTGACTCACTATCATTATAGCTTAAGTCTACTATTCTCATGGATGTTATATGTTTGTGGAAGAATTTATCATAGGTTTATGGATGAAAGTTATGTAGCTATCATTTGTACTATTGACTATTAATGAGAAGCATACTCCTTGGGGTTTATGAACTTTACTTTAAGTAGCATAGATCCATAAAATGTATTCTCTAATGCAATGTAACAGCTGACTTCTGTTAGTACAAATAAACATGTATTATGAGAAGAAATTCACCACTTTTAGAAAAGCAAGAGTATTAAGTTCCTGTTAGACTAGCTGCTCAGGATGTGTCAGGTTCCTGCCACCTAATTTATCCTTACCCAGGTGAACATGGAAGGGGCGGGAGACAAGGACAACAAGTTCTCCTTAAAGTTCTCCTAGTTCTCCAAGTACTCCATTTATTAAACCAAATGCAAGTGCTTAAATATCCTCCCCAGATCCTGGTGCACTCCCACTCCCATGACATTCTACAATCAACCAGTAAATCAAGGCTCTGGTGCTCAAGGATACCAGGTGTTGAAAGTTTACAGTTCTCCCACACACAACAATCCCTTACACAAGAGGAAGTTGTAAATGGTTCATAATTATAAAAACTTAGACTAGAGTGATTAAAATAGCTTATTAACTTTTCTGCAGAAAAGGACAATTTCCCCCAGTGAGAAAGGCCCTGACTTGAGACACTGTCTAGTCTTACATACAGTTTGAAAACTTTCTCCTCCCCTTCAAGCCAGCCATTTTTCTGAATAGTAAGGATTACAATCTAATCAATACATTCACCTCATGCCATTCTCTAATATGTTTTCCCTGCCCTGGTCATTTTACTGATGTCTACAGGGTAGTGTACCGTAATATGTATGGACTTCATTAAGCTAGTATACTTGAAAAGGTCAGGGACTCTAGGTCAACCCTTGGTTAGTTGGAGCCAGTTTTTGATTCCTCCCCTCTCCACCCTCAGTAAGGTGACTTTATGTTTGGCAAGAGAAACTCACTGAGTTCAATGATTGATCAGGGTCATTTCTTTTGTCTTGTACTCACATATTTGCACTTGGGCACAATAGTCACAGGCAGACCCAAGGCTCTGTGGAAGCCAAACAACCTACATTTCTCACAAAGGAGGTATGCTGCACTGTGAGTCCATATCTGGCACTATGTACAGAATGAATTGGAATAATGAAAGACTGAAGGGAAATCAGGAAATCTATTAGGAAGCTACAGAACTGACAAGTCTTGAGGTGAAAAGGGCTTGACCTAAGATAGTAGTTCTGGGAATACAAAAGAAAAATGACTCCAAGAGATAATTGTCAAGTAATAAATGAAAGGATTTGATAACAACTTGGATATAGAGGTTAAACATCAATTAATTAATAAACAAGTATTTATTAAAAACCCGCTATTTCAAAACCTGTGTGACATTAGGTCCACAAATACAAAGAATGAAGAAATCTCTACTGGCAAGGAGCTCATATACTTATGAAGAGAAACAAAAAGTACCAATATAAATATAGACAGCACAAATGAAAAATTAATAAACACAAATATATGAAAATTAGTTATATTGAGGTGTGCTTTGGCAGGGCACTAAAATTTGAGGCATCAGGAAAGACTTTATGGAGAAGATGACATTTGAATAATAAAGAAGAGAAGGACAATGAAGAGATAAGAAGGGATCAAATAAAAGGCACATGAGATGGCTAGTGCTAACCTAGGGAGACAGGTGTGGTCTATTTGGGTAATAGAGAAAAGGCTAGTTTGGCAGGGGAAAACATCAAAAATGATTGAAAAAAATCCAGCCTGTAAGTGGAAACTAAAATATATCTTTCTGATGGCCAAATTCCCTGAAAGGCGAGGAGCTTAAGCATAGTGAAGAGCAGGATTTATTCACCATAAGATTGCCTTTATTTCAAGTCCCCTCTATAATCTTTTGCCACCTGACTCACTATATAGTAGAAAGTGTACTTAATTTAGTGTCTAAGCTTTTAATAGAATTCCAACTGTGCGACAAGGAGCAGCCAGATGGCATTGTGGATAGAGTGCCAGGGCCTGAGGTCAGGAAGATACTCATCTTGCTGAGTTCAAATCCAGCTTCAGAAATGTATAAGCTATGTGACTGGAGGCAATTTACTTAACCCTGTTTGTCTCAGTTCCTCATCTTTGAAAAGAACTAGAGATGGAAATAGTAAACCGCTTTGCTATCTCTGCTATGAAAACTCCAAATGAGGTCATGAGGAGTCAGACACAACTGAAGCACCCAAAAACAAGCAAACAAAACAAAACCCTAAGGAAGAAGAAAAAAAGAAAAATAAAACAAAAAAAAGTATGACCTTGGTTATGTCATTTACACTCCTTGGACCTGGAGGAGTTTACACTAATTCAATTCATTTCAATAAATATTTAAGTGTCTAGTATGATGCCCTGTTCAAAGTCCTGAAGACAGTACTGTGTTCACAAAAATAATAATTTTACAATCTAATGGGGGAGAAAACACACAAATATAAATATATATATATACATATATATATACAGGACAGATGGACAGATAGAAAATCATTAATGAATGAAAGACACTGAAATCAAAGGACTGGGGAAGGCTTCCTATAGGCTGGGAATTTAGCTGGGACTTACAGGAAATTCAAGGTCAGTGGATAGAGTGGATAAAGAAGAGCATTTCACACATAGAAGACAGTCAGAGACAAGACAGCCTGGACTGAATGATGGACAGTCTTGTTCATGGAATAACCAAGAGATCAATGTCACTTGGACTGAAAGTATTCATTCGACAGTGAGGTGTGGCTGAAGTCCCTTCCAACTGTAAGTCTCTAAAGGCAAGAATGGTGACTGTTTTAGATGACTGAGTTTTTTCAGTGTCCAATATATTTGTTTCTAAGGGCATTCCATGTTTATACTGATGATTCTGAATTATGAATATGTTAGTTTCTATTTGGTACATTCTGTTTATGATGCAAGGAGAGTACATGATATAATTTAGAAATATTTCTATTTTAAATGGTTAAACTTTTGTCACTATATAAAGGGGCTTTTAAGTTCATTTTCCCAATTATGGTGGATAAATGAGGTACAACTGTATTTGCCTATAGGTGGAGTTTGTGTTCTACATGGCTAAAAAGCATTATGAAAAAAATAAAAGAAATGGCAGTGAATCTTCCCAAATGTCAGGAACAAGTCAATCATGACCATGTCTCCAAGTCTGATTTTATTTCCATATTCTCTCTTCACCAAAAATAATAAAGCAGTGCAGGGAATTCCTAAAATTTCAATCCAAATAGAATTGCCTCCAGTGTCCAATACCAGTTCAAATAATCTACTGCTGATCCTGACTGTGAAATTAATTCTGGTCTAATCCTGAAGGTGACATGAAGAAAAAAAATTGTTATCTGTGTCTATGCTGGAGATCTGGGTAATAAACACTCACTGATAGCACAACATTTCAGCTAGAGAGACCAGTGTTTTTTTTCAAACCCATTTTGCCATTGGTAGGCCCCCACACTATGACTAAAGTACTTTCCATGGTGAGCAAGACAAGGTCTTAGAGGCTGACCTTAATTTTCTCAGTACTATACTGAATTTCCTGGCCCCTTCTCTCAGATTTGCTAACAAATAAAAAACACCTTGGGGGTGATGGAACCTGCAACCTAGAAAGAAACAAAATAAGTGACTTGGGTTTTCTCACCTGTTATCATCTTAAGCACTGTTATGTGCAATGAACACCATCCTAAGGAGCATGCCCAGAGCTACCCTTCTGTATTCCAATCAATCACAGAAGAAGTCTGGGGATTGCATTATTTACATAAATGACTATAGGTTGAACTTGAACTTTAAGATGACTCAGTTCCCTCATTATTTATGAAGCCAGAAAAGTCCACGACTCAGGGGATTTTACAACAGACCAACCACATTTTCAAATGAATTGACCACTACTCCCTACGCTTCCTTTTTATTTTCAGTGATGTTAGGACCATATCTAGGCACTATTTGAGAGTGAGAGAAGAAGCATTTTATCCTTCCTTCTGCTATTTCAGCTTCCATATAACCATGTGCTCATGTCATTTAACAGACATGTTATATCTAGGCAAGCTTGAGACTAGATTTTGATTTTGTCTTTTATTTGTTCTTTCCTAATATTGGGCAACCATTCATCCATCCTGACATGAACATGTCCATGCTTGAAGAGAACCTTGGAAACAATTGAAGTACAGATACCCTAATTGGTTTAGAATAAATAAGAAGATGCTTCCCATAAAATAGAGAAAATGACCAACAAAAAGAGGATTGATTAAACCTGATCCTTTTACAGAAGACATGTATAAGGATTATTTAGATAATAGAGTCAAGATGAAATTTAAAATACATAATTATCAGTCCTAGCTGATTTTGATTATAATGAGTTTTAAGTATTAACCTCCCAAAAGCAGTGACAAGAATTATGCTATTACAGAAAATTGATTAATTTGTTTTTGTGAACTGTACACTTGTATTTCATGCTTAGAATTCCTGTTGTTTGAAATGCTTGTCCCCCACACAATTAATATTTGTATATTGGATTCGGTTTTTACTCTTCACTTTTGGGGAAAAGTATAGAAAAAGGCAGCTAAGTGGTGCAGTGGATGGAGAACTGGCCCTGGAGTTACAAGGACTTGAGTTCAAATTCAACCATAAACACTTAATTACTTAGCTATGTGACCATGGGCAAGTCACATAACCCCATTGTCTTGCCAAAAATAGTATAGAAAGGAGCCATAATGTAAACTATATATACTATTGTCCTGGGACTGCAGGGTGTTGTTAGAGATTGTTTAAGGAGCAACAAAAGGTTAAAAAAGAAAATCTAGCTAAATACTGAACTCAGTTCGAACCACCTGTTTCATACAGAGCAGAGAGAACCTTAGTGGAAAAGGGAGTAGAATGGTATTATCACAGCCATTGTAGACCCAGAGAAGTTCTTTAAAGTTAAACATGTATATAATACTTTAAGGTGAACAAAGTACTTCAATATACATTATCTGTTTTTTAGCTTCCCCAAACCCATATAGAATAGATTATTTTCGGTGATCAGTCTATTATTTTAACCTGTGTAAAAAGCACTCTAAGAATGAGGATTCTATCAGTGCAGATCAGTAACTATTCTACAAATACTAAAGTTAACCATCTGTGTTACAAAAAGAATTACATATTGTGCTGGATTCTTATAGCCAATATGTGTCAAGAGTAAAACTTGAACCCAAGTCTTTCTGACTCCAGGAACAGCTATCTCCAGAAATATGCTGCCTCTTCACTACTACAATTCCGTTTCACAGATGAGGAAACTGAGGTTCTCCCAGGATACCTTAGTAGATTTGTTCCTCCTTTTTTCACTTTTTCCTATTCCTTCTAGTTTTCCTCCTCCTCCTCCTTCTCCTGGTTCCATCTTAATGCATTTCCTGAGACTGCAGCTTGAGGAGAAAACCCCAGACTTTCCATAGCCAACAAGAAGACTAAGGAAGGAATTGAGACCATGCTAATTTGAAGGTGGCAGGACAACATGGTTTGGTGGTAAAGTTTAAGATTAAGAGGTATACACTACTTAGTAACTAATGAAAATCTATTATGAAAGAAAGGATTCATCAATGAGGCAGATTAGATTCCAATTTCATGGGAAGTCAATCAATAAAACAGACTCACCTGCACAATTGGAAAAGGAGGATGAAGATATAACTCATATATTAAAGAAGTAGACAGAAGGAGACTACTAAAAAGGGAATCAGTAATTATACTCCAAAACTGTAGTGCCAACGAAGACAAAACATTCACTATTAGAAATCCAAGATCTGGTTCATCTAAAACCAGACTACTGCAGTATAGCTTTGTCTCTTCTTTACTTCCCTTTCCCCATTATTTTATTGTACATAAAGTAAGCAGAGTATGTGTACAAGCATAATGCATTTAAAAAAACTCATCGATGGTATGTTTTGATCAACATCAAATAGAGATGGAAAGGGGAAAAACAAACTGATTCTGTAAAAAATGTCCCTTTTCTCCTTTAGTACAATGCTCAATTATCTTTATATTCCAGTAAATTATTTGTCTCTTACTGTTCAACAACAACAAATCCACCAAAAAGGTCTTGCATACATTGATTAAGTAATATCAGTGTTACTCTTGCATCATTATAAAACCAAGGTTGATTTTATGTCTCTTTTGGTTATATGTAGGGTAAGCTCTGTCTTTCAGTAAAGATAAATTGTTATTAAAAATTATCCTAGATTGTTTTCAATTCAAAGCAAACAACTTGTTTAAATAAACTTCTTGTTTATTTATTTTAAAGGGAACGAGTGTTTGTCCAATATTAGAATGGTAATAAGTGGTGGAGATGAGATTTAAACTAAGATCTTTTGTAACTTCAAGTTCAGAACTTCTAAGTTAGTTTCTTTGACTTGCTACAAGATTCAATTCAAATCTGACTTTCCACTGGAGACTTTTTCTAATTTTTTTCTTAGATCATCTTCCATTTACTCTGTGTGCAACTTGCAAGTATCTGATTACTGACAAACTATAAGATATTTTACTGTTTTTTACCCTTTTTTGCATACTCATGTCTGTAGTAACCAGATGCTTAATATATGTAAGTGCTTAATAAAAGCTTGTTGACTTACTGACTTTATATTATAAACTCAACCAAAGAGATGGTGTTTTTGAGAAGGACAAATGTATATTTAAGTAAAAAACTGGAAAATTTACAAGCAATCATGGAACAAAGCAGAACAGTATCACCAGAAGGTTTCTCTGATTTTCAAAGTGGTTCTGTTTAAAGTATTTCAAATCTAGCAGGAAAATCGATCAAAAATCCTGCCACTCAGGATCTATTCCTAGAAACTCTCAGTGTGGAGAGAATGGAACTCAGCATCAAAACAAAACAAAAATGCTTATTCTTAGTATCCTTCACAATCTTTTTCAGGGACGGTTGTTGTATACTTGTTCTTTTTTTTCCCCCCACTTCCTTATAAGACACGAACTGACAAACAACAAAATTACCTAACAAAGGAACATGACAGCACCTTAAGGTTATCTCAGTTTATCTCAGTTTACCCTCACAATATTAATGACAAGTAGATGTTATTTCATCTATCATTTTACAGATAAGAAATTGGAGCATATAGAGACCACACAGTTCCTGAGAAATTAAGGTCCATTTTGAACTCGGGTCTTCCTAACTGTAGGCCCAGGTTTGTATCCACTGAACTACCTAACTACTTCTGTAGACTATTCATGTAGCACTTGAATGTTTGTGATTTATATTTATTATCTCTTATAATAACCCTAAAAGGGAGGTGGTGTTATTTCCATTTTTACAGATGGGGAAACTGAGAAAGTAGAAGTTAATCAACTTGCCTTGGGTCACCCAGCTAGTAAGTGTCTGAAGCAGATCTTTAATTCAGGTGTCCCTTCAAGCATGATGTTGGCTGCTATGCCATCTGGCTACTCCAAACATTTATTAAATGCCTACAATATTGAAAGTGCTATGCTGGTAACTAAGAATGCAAAAACATATTAAGAAAAATGTTTCACTGATTTTTTAAAAGAAGCAATGACATAGTCAGAACACAGAACATTCCATGACATATGTCCTCTCACTTCAATGCCTCGATTAGCCATCTGCCCTTCTCTTCCAGACAAGACTGTAACTTCCTGGGTCACCCACACCCCATTTCAACAAAAGCTAAACATAGTCATAGTATTGGATGCTATTTTCCCACATGCAATTAGTAATTGGACTATAACTGTCCCAGGAATACTGTTTAGTTTTGTATTTGTTCAACACATAAACAATCTAGTCAGTCCTTGAAAGAATCTCAAAACCATAGGATTTAGTGCTAGAAAGGACCATCTGAATCAAATCCCAGTACAAGCATGGGAACTGGAACCAGGTCAATTCCTGGTCAGTGTTTCACCAAGTAAGGTAGCAGAACTTGGTTTTGAACCTGAACTTCTGATTACAAACACCATATTCCAGCTTCCTTAGTCAATGCCACCCTTCTCTACACAACCCTATGTTTTAATAAAGATATTTTCCCCTTCAGAAGATTTATTAAGGCGTCCCTATATCAGAGAAGCTCCATAAATCATAAATGACTACAGGAAGGTGAACTAATATTTCTACAGACAGGTCAGCTAAGTAAGCCTCTTGTTCAAGTACATTTAAAATTTGTTTTGACCCTTATAAGTGCTTGATCTAATTCACTTCCTTCCTCCTGTTTCCTCCCTTCCTCTTCCCTCCTTTTCCTTCATTTTTTGTTCCACTCCTCCCTTCTGCCCTCTCTGCTCATGTCTTCCTTTCTTCCTCTTCTCCCCAATCCTCCATTTACTCTGCCTTATCTTAAAAACCAAAAGAAATTCAAGATATATTCTTGAAAACCCACACCTGTTTAAAAAAAGATGATTCTTGCCTGGTTGGTCTGTGGCATACCTAGAATTAACTTGGAGATCATCCCAGAAAGACTGGGAATTCCCCCTGCTAGGTGAGGGTGGACTAGGTCAGGTAGGCAGGTGTTGTGAATGAATATTCAGGAGCAAGGCTAGAGGGTTGGGCTGGGGAGCAGCTGCCAAGTCTGGCTAATTAGAGAAGAGGATTGGGCATGTGCTGGGTCAGGAAGGCTGATGATTCAACCTGAGCTCTCTGAGTTAAATGTGGTAGGTCAAGTGGGACTCAGAAGGATAATAGCCAGAGATTCTTCACCAGAGCATGCAGTCTTAGCAGAAAATGTAATAGGTAGGGGTCAAGATAGAATAGGCAGGTGTGTGGTCAGAAGTACATAGTTAGAAACAACAGAGACAGAAGACAAGGCTGAGGACAAGAGCAACAGCTGAGATCACTCCCAGACAATCAAATTATATTGAGAGAAATGGCTAGTCAAGTATTGGCTGCTTGGGACTTCCTTAGGCAGTCCAACTAAGTTTCAAAATAGTAAATGTGGGAGGGAAGTCTATTTTCATCCTTCCCTTTAATGCTGCAGTCCTCACATTTTGTCTCTGTAGGTGAAAAGTCATTTGTCTCAGGACCTAAAAGTTCAAGAAATGTTTAGCACCTATTATATGCAAGGTTTTATATTATTTGGTGGGGACAGTAAAGATGAAAAATTATCTCAGGCTCAAGAAGATCATAGGTCAGGATTGTGGTCCCATTCACAATGTTAGATAATCTAAAATTCTTAAAGGAGAGAATAAATTAGATTAGGAAAATATGAGGGCAAGAACACTTTCAATTGGGGAGGATGTAGATTAGAAAGATCTGACTAAATTCAAACTATAAAATAAAAAAGACAATTTTCCAGTTCCAATCCTACCTCTGAGTGGGTAGAACATTGGTCTTGGAGTCAGGGGGACAGGAGTTCGAATCTGACCTCAGATATTTGACTCTTACTAATTCTGTGACCTCACATCTATGGTCATCTCCATTCATCTTGATTCTTGATGATTCCAGCAGAGAAAATAAGGCTGGTGACATAGCACAGCTCCCCCTCACTCAAATCCAATTCACATTCTTTTCAAGGCATCACCTCCCTGATGTTGTGGTCTTCTTTGAGATGAAGGTCAAATATGACTTTGGACAAATTATTTAACCTCTCTAGGACTCAATTTTTTTCAACTGTAAAATGGGACTAATAATAGCAGGTGCCTCATAGGATTGTTGTGAAGGTCAATGAAATAATTTAGCATGTAAAATGCTTTACAAACCTTATAGCAATATATTTAGTCCAACTGCATATAAGTCAGGTACAGTATGAAAATATTTTTTAACTTTTTGAACTTTTTCTTTCATATTCTGTACTCCTGCCTCTTTCAGTCCCCAAACATTTGGTTTTCTTGCAGAAGGGAGGCTGCTTTAAATGAGAGTCTTGATTTAGAAGGTCCTGGGAGGGAAATCTCTCGTTCCTAGGAGTTGTTGGGAATTGTATATGACTCAGATTTGGGGCACATATAATACATTCTTTTAAATTGCAACTGCAGTTCAAACCTTGCTTATTTTCACCAAATGAGCAACTCTGGAATTAGAACAGCCAGTCACTGTATTTGCTAATCTCACTCAGGGGCTGCACCTGCATTTATTGCTTCTTTCATTTTTCATCCAACTTTCAAGAAAAGAGATTTTTTACAGTGTTTGGAGACTACAGTGCTAAAAGCTCCTCTCCCTCCGGACCCTGAAAAGCAGGCTCACAATCCTGCCTGACCTCATTGTGATGCAAGTTATCAGTTCTACCATTGAGAACCCAATTGTTACTTGGGTTCCCTAGATAGGCAGGGTTTCCATCTTGCTTTTCAAAATCTGACAACCAGTCCTTCATGGACGTTTTCCAAATTCTCTTCAAAAGGAACCCTGATCAATGCAAGGAATTATGACTGTCACTTGTTTTCCTAGAACTTAAGATTCATCCCCATCACATTATTTCCCACAAGAAAGGGGAGGAGGGATAGAGAAAATAAATATACCCTATCCTGGAATCATTTTCAACCAAAGACCTGCAAGTTCACAGGTGTGTTCTGCAGGGGTATGCCACCAATCCATAGGATATGTCTGGGTATAAAGCACCAAATTCTCCAGAGTGTTGATAAATCATATGTTCCTTCTGACTGTGTAGAAACCACCTGGGAGTGTCACACTACTGATCTTGCCTGCAGAGTGTTCATTAGTGCAGCCCAAGTTCTATTCTCAATTACCTCAGACATTTAGAAACTTAGAAAAGGATCACATAGGCAAATACTGGGAGTGGAGGGAAAGAAGAGATAATTCTTCCCTTCTCCCCTGGCATCTCAGCATAGCTCAAATGACAAACAATTTTTTTTCTCTGTAGAGCCTCTATCTGTTTTATAAGCAGCACTGAAATAACAGAAAATTACCAAACAGGTTTACCAACCCCAGGCTCCTTGAATTGGTTGTGCCAGTGATGCTTAAAATCGCCTGTAATCTAAAATTTACACTTTCAGAGGAAACAGAATGCAAACACCAGCATTGTAAATGCCCTTCAAAGAAGACTTGGATGGGTGAATGGCCTCCAGAAATAAAAGTTGCTTTGCACATCACTTTGGTTAATACCACAAGTTTAAGTTGGGGAGGGGAAACCTCCACCCCACCAAAAAATATGTAAATCTGGAAAAAATATCAAACATAATACTCCAAGGAGGGCACAATTCTGTTCAAACATAAAAACCTTTAAAATCTCACCCACCATCTATGCTGGTTCATTTCCATAAGAAACAAATTGGTGGTTGATGCTGATGAAGGCAGCTGCACACTTTACTGCTAATAAGTGACACCAGGGGCCTTATTACAAAATATTTCTAAACATAAGAAATTCTGTAATGGGACCCCCAGGGGCCAAGCCCACAAATTGTGTACTATCAGTGTGCTGCATACGCACAGTCACTTGTTTCCAAGGCAACTAATGCAGCGTATATGAGTGATTCAGAATTGCTAGCATGCAGAAATTAAGTAAGCCAGTCGACTTTATTTTTAGTCTGTGTGGTGGATTCTGCATATTATCAGTATTTAGCTTACTTCTTGTTTTCTAACAACAAGACCAAAAAAAACACACCAGATGTCTATAGTTTATCATGCAAATATTACATGGGAGCAATAATCATTATTAACAAACATAATCACCTAAAGTCGGGTGGAATATCACTCACTGCCAGTTTGTGCTCAATTCCCCATGTTCTGGATTCTAAAGGGGAAAACATCCATGTTCATTTGCTTGCTTTTAGGAAATAGATTTCAAGCATTGGTAATGCATGGGACTGATATTCCATTCTATCAATTTTGTTAAGCTATTTTTTAATCAAACTGTCTTGGACTGTCTGTACTGGAGAATTGATGTTCAGCCTCCATAAATCCCCCAAAGATCTTCAGCCCTCTTCTGCCTCCGAATTCACTGACAAGGTACTTATCTTTATCAATGTGGGGAGATTCTATACAGGAGATTCTTTATTGGAATGAAATCAAAGTTATCATTACTTAACATGGGAGGAGTAATAAAGTTTTTCTAGCAGGGTTACAAGTTGATAAGGGCAAAAACCTTAAAATAAATGCAGGATTTGAGTTTGAGATTACTGCTGTCAATAATTTTTCCACTCTCTCCCACCTCATATTTTCTTGCTTTGATCCCAGATGGGGTGACAACATAGTGGGGGAAGGGGGAAATTACTGGATTGGAGACAAATGGCTTTAGCTCACATCCCACTTTTATCTCTTATAACTCATATGATTTTGGGAGGATCAACACTTCTCTCATTTCCTTATTTATATCAAAACATGATTACATTTAATGACTTCCCAGATCATTTCTGGTTCTAAGTCTGTAGTCTTTGACCTCATAAGACACAACCTATTTATATCTTTCTATCATCCATCAATATATCCATCCATCTACTTATATTTCTATCTTCTGTCTAGCTTTATATTTTATTATCTACACATTTCAATAGAAATAAGCTCCTTGAGGGCAAAGACTATTTTAATTTTAGTTTTGTACTTCCAACACTTGTCACTTTACATACAATATTTAAATATTATGTGTGCTTAAAGTATTTTTTGTTGAAGTTAATTAACCACAACTACTATGTACTAAGCAGTTGCTACATGTTTACCTGGGGTGGGGGGGAAGAAGAGAGATAAAGAAAGACACAGAGAATGAATGAGAATGAAAGGAAATAAATGATCTTTGTTTTTAAGAAACTTAAAATCCAATTAGATGTATAAGATTTTCATCTAATATGTGTGAATGTGTGTGTGTGTGTGTGTGTGTGTGTGTGTGTGTGCGTGTGTGTCTACATACATTCAGATGTGAACTCAGGTCCTCTTGACTCCAGGGCTCGTGATCTCTCTACTGTATCACCTAACTGCCCCAAATTCAAATCTGGCTTCATATACTTGACATATACTTAACTGTGTGGGCAAGTCGCTTAAGCCTTAACACTTAACTTCTCATTCAGGACCATCTCCAGTCAACCTGTTCACATATGGCCATGGATCCAGAGGACTCTGGAGGAGAAAGTGAGGCTGGTGACTTGACGCAGGACCCCCCCTCACTCAAATCCAATTATTGTGCTTGTCATGGCATCATCTTCCTCATACACACACACACACACACACACACACACTCACACATGTGGGTGAGTGTGTATGTGTATGTGTAAATTACCTGGGAATTAGATACCAATATGGTGCACTATCAGAAGTGATGCCAAAAAGTAATAAATTAAGTGTCAAAAGGTTGTCATTTAGCAAGTGCCACGGGAGTCCAGAGGAAGGAGAAATGATTGTGACCTAGAGTCATCTGAGAAGACTTCATGTGCGAAATAGAACTTAAACTTATTCTGGAAGAATTTTAGTAGGATTGTTAGGATTTTGGTGAATTTTCAAAAAATTAAAATGTTAATGCAAAATATATATACAAACCAATGACAAATTACAGATTTTCTTCCTTCAGGTACCTTTTATTTCTTCCTCCATCAATTTAATGATACAAAATATCCTTTTTTTCCTCTACATGTCTTATTCATAGACATACCACCATTAACAATAGATTTAGTCAGCACAGTTGAAGACTCATCAATGACACCATTTTTGTAAAAACAGGAAAAAGAGGGGTATGTTAGCAAGTATTAATTGCTCTGATCAAGTTTTCAGAGGTTCCACAAGGGCAAAATTATACTTCTTATTCACTTGGCAAAAGTTTGTATTTCCCCTCATATCCTTGATCCTACCACCTTCCATATTTTCTCAGAATTTGCCCCCAATTATTCTTTTTTTTCATCTTTAATATCTCCCTATAAATTAGGTTCTTTCTGATGGCTATGACCATTCTAAGGTTTTCCTTATCCTTCAAACTAAGCGAAAGAAACAAACAAAAAAACAAAACAGCAGAAAACAAACTAAAACCCTCAATTTGACTTTCACATCCTCCACAGTTTCATCATTCTATTTCATTGCTCATTTTCACTATCAAATTCATAAAAAAATAATCTGAACTTGTTACGTCCACTTCTTAACCTAATGCAATTTGACTTGATTTCATTTTATTGAAACTGTTCTCTCCAGGAAAAAACAATGAGGTCTTTTTTTTAATTTAAATTTATTTTCATTAAAGATATTATTTGAGTTTTACATTTTCCCCACAATCTTGGTTCCCTCCCCCCTCCCCCACCACAGAGAGCACTCTGTTAGTCTTCACTTTGTTTCCATGTTGTACCTTGATCCAAATTGGGTTCGATGAGAGAGAAATCATATCCTTAAAGATAAGAGAAGTCTAAGAGGTAACAAGATTAGACAATAAGCTATCTGTTTTTTTTTTCTAAATTAAAGGGAATAGTACTTGCACTTTGTTCAAACTCCCCAGCTCCTTATCTGGGTACAGATGGTACTCTCCTTCCCAGACAGCCCAAAATTGTTCCCGATTGTTTCCCTGATGGAATGAGCAAGTCCTTCAAGGTTGAACATCACTCCCATGTTGATGTTAGGGTGTACAGTGTTTTTCTGGTTCTGCTCATCTCACTCAGCATCAGTTCATGCAAATCCCTCCAGGTTTTCCTGAAATCCCGTCCCTCGTGGCTTCTAATAGAATAGTAGTGTTCCATGACATACATATACTACAGTTTGCTAAGCCATTCCCCAATTGAAAGACATTTACTGGATTTCCAATTCTTTGCCACCACAAACAGGGCTGCTATAAATATTTCTGTACAAGTAATGTTTTTACCCTTTTTCCACATCTCTTCAGGGTATAGACCCAGTAGTGGTATTGCTGGGTCAAAGGGTATGCACATTTTTGTTGCCCTTTGGGCATAGTTCCAAATTGCTCTCCAGAAGGGTTGGATGAGTTCACAGCTCCACCAACAGTGTAATAGTGTCCCAGATTTCCCACATCCCTTCCAACAATGATCATTATCCTTCCTGGTCATACTGGCCAATCTGAGGTTGTGAGGTGGTACCTCAGATAAGCTTTAATTTGCATTTCTCTAATAATTAACGATTTAGAGCATTTTTTCATATGGCTATAGATTACATGGATGTCCTCATCTGTAAATTGCCTTTGCATATCCTTTGACCATTTGTCAATTGGGGAGTGGCTTTTTGTTTTAAAAATATGACACAGTTCTCTGTATATTTTAGAAATGAGTCCTTTGTCAGAATCATTAGTTGGTAAGATTGTTTTCCAATTTACTACATTTCTTTTGATCTTGATTACATTGGTTTTATCTGTGCAAAAACTTTTTAATTTAATGTAATCGAAATCATTTAATTGGATTTTAGTGATGTTCTGCAACTCTTCCTTAGTCATAAACTGTTCCCCTTTTCATAGATCTGACAGGTAGACTAGTCCTTGATCTTCTAATTTCCTTATAGTACTTTTTTATGTCTATGTCCTGTAACCATTTGGATCTTATCTTGGTAAAGGGTGTGAGGTGTTGGTCTAATCTAAGTTTCTTCCATGCTAACTTCCAATTTTCCCAGCAATTTTTATCCAAGAGGGAGTTTTTATCCCAGTGGCCAGACTCTCTGGGTTTATCCAACAGCAAATTACTATAATCATGTCCTGCTTTTACACCTAGTCTATTCCACTGGTCCACCACTCTATTTCTTAGCCAATACCAAACAGTTTTGATGACTGATGATTTATAATATAATTTTAGATCGGGTAGGGCTAAGCCTCCTTCTTTTGCACTTTTTTTCATTAAGATCCTGGCAATTCTTGACTTTTTATTTCTCCATATGATTTTACTTACAATTTTTTCTAACTCATTAACGTAATTTTTTGGAATTTTGATTAGTAGGGCACTAAACAGATAGTTTAATTTTGGTAGAATTGTCATTTTTATTATATTAGCTCTACCCATCCATGAGCAGTTCATATTTCCCCAGTTATTTAAACCTAATTTAATTTGTGTGAGTAGTTGTTTTATAATTGTTTTCAAAAAGATTGTGAGCCTGTCTTGGCGAATAGACTCCCAAATATTTTATATTGTCTGGGGTTACTTTGAATGGTATTTCTCTTTCTAGCTCTTCCTGCTGTTTCTTGCTAGACATATATAGAAAAGTTGAGGATTCATGAGGGTTTATTTTATAACCTGCAACTTGCTAAAATTGCTAATTGTTTCCAGTAGTTTTTTAGATGATTTCTTGGGATTCTCTAGGTAGACCATCATGTCATCTGTGAAGAGTGAGAGTTTTGTCTCTTCCTTTCCAATTCTAATTCTCTTAATTTCTCTTTCTTCTCTAATTGCTGCTGCTAGCCTCTAGCCTCTCCACATTGAATATAATGCTTGTTGATGGTTTCAGATAGATACTGCTAATTATTTTAAGGAACAGTCCATTTATTCCTACACTTTCTGGTGTTTTTAATAGGAATGGATGCTGTATTTTGTCAAAAACTTTTTCAGCATCTATTGATATGATCATATGATTCCTGATAGGTTTCTTATTGATATAATTGAGTATACTAAGAGTTTTACTAATATTGAACCAACCCTGCATTCCTGGAATAATTCCTACTTGATCATAATGTATTATCCTAGTGATGACTTGTTGTAATCGTTTTGCTGAGATTTTATTTACGATTTTGGCATCTATATTCATCAGGGAGATAGGTCTATAGTTTTCTTTCTCTGTTTTAACTCTTCCTGGTTTAGGTAACAGTACCATATTGGTTTCGTAGAAAGAGTTAGGCAGAGTTCCATCTTTCCCTATATTTCCAAAGAGTTTATATAGGTTTGGAACCAATTGTTCCTTAAATGTTTGGTAGAATTCACTTGTGAATCCATCAGGCCCTGGAGATTTTTTTTAGGGAGTTCAGTAATGGCTTGCTAAATTTCTTTTTCTGATATAGAGTTGTTTAGGTAATTAATCTTTTTTTCATTTAACCTGGGCAACTTATATTTTTGTAAATATTCATCCATTTCACTTAGATGATCAAATTTATTGACATAGAGTTGGGCAAAATAGTTACGAATTGATACTTTAATTTCCTCCTCATTGGTGGTGAGTTCACCTTTTTTATTTATGATACTAGCAATTTGGTTTTCTTCTTTCATTTTTTTAATCAAACTGACCAGAGGTTTATCAATTTTATTGGCTTTTCATAATACCAACTTTTGGTTTTATTTATTAATTCAATAGTTTTTTGCTTTCAATTTTATGAATTTCTCCTTTAATTTTTAGAATTTCTAATTTGGTACTTAATTGGTGAGATTTGATTTGTTCTTTCTCCAATTTTTTTAGTTGCGTGTTTAGTTCATTGATTTCCTCTTTCTCCAATTTATTCATATAAGCATTTAGAGCTATAATATATCCCCTGAGAGTTCCTTTGAATGAATTCCATATCTTTTGGTATGTTGTTTCATTATTATCATTATCTAGGATAAAATGGTTAGTTCTTTCTATAATTAGTTTTTTGGTCCACTCATTTTTTAAAATGAGGTTATTCAGTTTCCAATTTGTTCTGGGTCTATATCTCCTTGGCCCTGTATTGCATATGACTTTTATTGCATTGTGATCTGAGAAAGATGTATTCACTATTTCTGCCATTCTGCAGTTGATCATTAGGTTTTTGTGTCCTAGTACATAGTCAATTTTTGTATAAGTTCCATGTACTGCAGAGAATAGGGTATATTCCTTCCTACCCCATTCAGTTTCCTCCATAAGTCTACCATATCTAATTTTTCTAACAATCTATTTACCTCCCTAATTTCTTTCTTATTTGTTTTATGATTCGATTTATCTAGATCTGATAGCGGGAGGTTGAGGTCTCCCACTAGTAGAGTTTTGCTCTCTATGCCTTCCTGTAATTCTTTCAGCTTCTCCTCTAAGAATTTGGGTGCTGTCCCACTGGGTGCATATATATTCAATATTGAAATGACTTTATTGTCTATGGTACCTTTAAGGAGGATAAAGTTTCCTTCCTTATCTCTTTTAAGGCTATCTATTTTTGCTGCTACTTTGAGATAAGGAGTGCTACTCCTGCTTTTTTTACTTCAGCTGAAGTAAAATATATTTTGCTCCAACCTTTTACCTTTACTCTATATGTATCTCTCTGCTTCAAATGAGTTTCTTGTAAACAGCATATTGTAGGATTCTGGTTTTTAATCCACTCTGCTATTTCCTTATGTTTTAAGGGAGAGTTCATCTCATTCACATTCAAGGTTATGCTTACTAATTCTTTATTGCCCTCTGTGTTATCTTCCCTCTGTTTGTATTTTTCCCCCTTCCCCCCCCTTTTATCCATATTCCCCAGTCTTTTGTTTCGGGAAACCACCCCCTTCAGTGTTTCTGCCCTCCTCTAGCACACCCTCCCCTTTCTTTCCCCTTTCCCTTTTTCCCTTTTCCCTTCCCTCCCTTTTGTTATTTCCCCTTATTTCCCCCACTCCCCTTCCCTTTCTCCGTCCCCCCTCCCCTTATCCCCTTTTAATACTTGAAAGGTTAGATGTTTTATAATTTAACTGAGTATGGGTAGGTTGAGTTTAAGCCAAATCTGATAAGATGATTCAGGTGTTTCTCCTCTGCTCCCTTCTTCCCCACTATTACCTTAGGTTTTTTTGTACCTCTTAGTGTAATGAGATTTACCTCATTCAATCCCCTCCCTCCTCCTGTCTCTTTCCTGTCCCCCTTTTTAGGATGGTAGTGGGTTTTTTTTAGATCCTTCTGTCTAAGTCATAGAAAATTCTGAGTGTCTGTCTCTTCTAGTTCTGTACATTCTGTCAAATAGAGTCAAAATTCCTGAGAGTTATTAGAGTCTTTCTCCCAAGTGGGGTTAAAGCCAGTTACATCCCATTGGATAGTAGTCTCATGGATAGGTCATGAATGTCCATCATTTCGGGCTAGGTGTATTCTCTGTTAGTTTTACATTTCTCAAGGTTTATGAGAATCTTTTTTTTTTTTACCCCCCATGCTGGGGTTTAGCCAATTTTAACTTACTAGATTGCATTTTTTTTCTTTTACCTCCACCCCCCCCTTTTTTTTTACCTTTTCATGTGTCTCTTGAACCTCCTGTTTGATGTCCAAATTTTCTGTTTAGCTCTGGTCTTTTCCTCAGAAATTTTTGGAATTCTTCCATTTCATTAAATGTCCATCTTTTTCCCTGAAAGAGAAGGCTCAGTTTTGCAGGAAAGTAGATTCTTGGATGCATTCCCAGCTCCTGTGCTCTTCGAAATATTTTGTTCCAGGCCCTTCGATCCCTTAAAGTTGATGCAGCCAGGTCCTGCGTGATCCTTAATGTGGCTCCTTGATATGTAAATTGTTTCTTTCTGGCTGCTTGCAGGATTTTCTCTTTTATCTGATAGTTCTGCAGTTTGGCCACAATATTCCTTGGTATTTTTCAGGAAGTCCTATAATTTTCAGGTTGCCCCTCTTCGATCTATTCTCGAGGTCAGTGGCTTTGTTTATGAGGTAGTTTACATTTGCTCCTATTTTTTCTATTTTTTGATTTTGTTTAACTGACTCTTGCTGTCTCAGGGAGTCATTAGTTTGTGTAAGACTTCATTATTTTTGGGGGGAGGACTTTTCTTCATTTTACCTTTTGCAACTCCTTTTCCAATTGGTCTATTCTACTTTTGAAAGAGCTTTCCATTTGACCAATTGAGGTTTTGAGAGAATTAATTTCTTTTTGCATTTGCTCGTTTGAGGATCTGAGAGAATTATTCTCATTTTGTAATTGTCCAATTGATGATCTGAGAGATTTCTTCTCCTTTTGTGTTTGTCCAGTTGTACTTTCTAAGGTATTGTCTCTCCCAAACTTTTAAGCTCCTTCCTTATTTCTTCAAGGAAGTCTTTCTGTGCTGGAGACCAGATTGTATTCTCCTCAGAGGTTCCAGGTCTCTCTGAATTGGGGTCTTTCCCTTCCAGGAATTTTTCTATGGATCCACCTTTCTGCTGACCCTTCTTCATTATGCTAAGACCTTGAGTTGGAGGGGGGGGCTGGTTCACCTGGGCTTGAGATTGCTGAAGGCCTTACTGAGTGCAGTTTCTCTGGCTGGCCAGTAAAAGGTGCTGGTTGCCCTCTCTGGAGTGTCTGTGACCTTGGTTGGGAGGCCTTCTCCCTTTGCCCGAAGGCAGGAGTTGGAACTATTGAATTCTTTTGCCTTCAATCAGTGATGGGCTTTACCATGGCCTGAGGTCATTCCTCAGCTGGACTGGTTCTTTTGCTCACACACCTGGGCCCAAGGCAGAAGTAATTTGCCTTTGTTTGAGGAGAATCCTGTGTGCAATGGAGACGTGCCCTCAGAGTTTCTCAGGCTGGAGAAGCCTAGGGATGGTGTCTGCATTTCTCTTGCACCAGAATACTTTCCCCAGCCTGGTCCCGGAGCTCCAGGGGGACAGCCCCAACACCAGTGCCTCTGCTTCCCCACAGACCCAAGCCCCTTTCGTCCAGCCCCACCGCTGATCCAGCATGTCTGCTCTCAGGCCCTCAGACTCCAGGTTCCAATTCAGCTGTTAATCTGGCTGATCCGGGGCAGATCCTCCCTTGGAGGCCAGACTCACCAGCCTGGATTCGTCCAAGGCTGCTGCGGGAGACAAAGCTTGAAGTAGCTGTTCTTCTGGCTTTTCTTTCTGGGTCTTCTGCATCAGATTTCTTTTAAGACCTTTGTTTCATGTGATAGATGGGGAAGAGATCAAGAGACTTTAGAACTGTGTCTGTCTTCTCTCCGCCATCTTGGCTGGAGGTCTTAATAACTAAATCTGATAGCCTTTCCTCATTCTTCATGAATTCCCTCTAGCTTTTGAATCAGGTCAACAATCCTGAACACATTCTTTGGTTTCTGTGACACTGCTTTCTCCTGGTTGTCCAACTGTCTGACTCCTCTCCTTTCTTCGGTTATCCTTTCCCCACCCTCTGATCAAGGGTGTTTTCTCCATAAATTCAGTTATTATCTTTACATAAATAATTTCAAAATCTAATGACCCAAGGCTATGCTCACTTTTTGAGCTTGATTCATGTCACTAATTGCCAGCTAGATCTTTCCATATGATTGTCCCAATGGCAACCCAAACCTTAATCCCTGATATGTCGTCAACCAGTTTCTGTCAGGAGAATGCCACTGATAAAGAAAAAAAGCCCTCTACTTGGTTCTCAGAAGCAGCCTATTTTACTCATGATAAGCTCTAAATTATTTGAAGTTATTTTCCTTTTAATAAATTCAAAAGTGCTTCCATAACTTCTATCAATTATTCATATTTCTTCATTCTGTAATCAAGTAAAACAAAAATCTTGTTGTTAAGGTGTTTTCCAGTCATTTGCAACTTTTTGCGATCTCATTTGGATTTTGTTGTTTTGGGATTTTTTTGGGCAGAGATATTAGAATGGTTTGCCATTTTCTTCTTCAGTTCATTTTACAGATGAAGAAATTAAGACAGAACATTAAATGACTTGCCTGGGATCACACAGAGTGTATAAGGTCAGATCTGAACTCAGGAAGATGAGTCTTCATGACTCTAGTTCCAGTACTCTATCCACTGAGTCACCTTTAACAGCATAGAAAAAATATACAATGTTCCAAAAGTTTTAATTTATCTTTAAGCTTTCAGAACTTGAGAAGAACAAACACTGGAATCTTAGAAAACATAACACCTGAAAGTTTTGTTATTTAAATTTTAAAATATTTGTATTTGTTATTGAAAGTCAGAATAATTATTACCCTGTACTATGTATACTCTAATTGATTTTCAAAATTTGTAAAACTTACCATCTGTGACTCAGGTGATAAATGAATAGTATTTTTATACTAGCATTAAGACAATTTGCAAAACAAGGTTTTGAAGCATATATGCCAGAGTTTATGTGAACCAACCAAAAATGTCTAATGGAGACAGATCAGGTTACCAAGGTGACCAAGCAAAGAACCTCCTTGAACAATTAACCATTATGAGAAATTGGCTTCCAGAAACTGTCACACTTGCAATGCATAAAGGTAAGATGCTATCTAATTAAGAGTTAACATTTTAATGTATTATTAAGAATTCTCAGATTTAAATAATGTAAAAGAAATTCAAATAATTTAGTTTTTAAATTATATTTTTGCAAGTTTCTAGTATTTATCTGAAGTTATAAAGGTGAAAAACTGAACTAAGATTTTTGAGATTGTGTCAAATCTATCTTCCACCCTACAGTCCCTCCAGATTCCCAAATGTCTCTTCTTCATTTCCTATCTTTTAACAAAATATCCCAGTTCTTTTAATCTATCCTTTTAGGGAATGGTCTCTATCTCTTTACTATCCTGATGGCCTATCTAGATCCTTTCCAGTTTATCTGTGGCCTCCCTAAATTTTCATTCAGAAGCATACATATTATTTTTATGTGATCTAAACATAGCAGGTTACAATCAAATGATCACTACCCTTTATCCAGGCATTATTATTTTATTGATACAGCCAAAAGGCACATGGGCTTCTGGATAGTAGAGACCTTCAGCTCTACTTCCCACTACATTCAAGTTCAGTTTTCCCCATACATTGAATAGGCAACAAATAATATTTATTTAAATTGTTCCACTTACCTCCCTCCTTAATTTTAGTGGCAAAATATTTACTAAAGTGGAGAAAGCATGGAAGAGTGGAGACTTTGGAGATAGAACAAGACAATGTAGACAACAAGGCAAATTGAGAATCCAAGTGTAAGAAAGACAAATCAGTCAAGCTGACTCATAGGATATGAGATATAAAAATTGAAAGAACTTAAGTGGTGTCTTTGAGGTGCTTACAGTCTACTTAGGGCAGGAGCCATATGCCATATATTTTTTTTTTTATTTTTCTGAGTGTCTTTAACACTGTTGTGTTCTCAGGAGCCCCTTCATAGATGTGTGTTGAATTTGATGGTTATTGCTCATCCTTTATTCTCAAAGAGAGGTTGATGCCTTGACTTACAAGTGAATTGTATTTAAGCAAGGAAGTGCTATACAAAGTCATCAGTCTCAATCTCCTCTCCAATATCATCAGAGTCCAGTGACAAGACATAGTTTAGGACAATTGGTGATGGCCTGGGATTCAGTGGGAGACGAATGAATTTGATGGAATGAAATTGGAGAAACAAGACATATATTTTCAATTCTTCAAAAAGGAATCATACATCAATTTAACACTTCCTCAACTAATTATAAATCCACACCTGAATGAAGCCATAGAGTCCATCTTATCCAACTCCCTCATTTTGCAGGCAAAAAAAAACATAGGTCCAAGGAGGTTGAGTGATTTGCCCAAGGTCACACAGATAGAAATGTATAGAGATGACATTTGAGCCAGGATTTCTAACTTTAAAGTCAGCACAAATTCTACTATACAAGAGATAGAAGTCCCTTTACATCTTGAGAGATGATCTTTGAATTATTCTGAAATGAAAAAAATCATCAACATGTGGTCAAGTTGCTAATAAGGTCCTAAAAGCTTAACTAAATTGGTCCTTGGATAATAGATGGGCAGGCCAGTCTATGTTTGGGATCAGGAACAAGATAGTAAATAATGATGGAGTCAGAGCATCTAATTTCAAAACCAAGACCTATCATTTATTATTTATGTGATCTTGGGCAAATTATTTCTCCTCTCTCAGCTTAATTTTCTTCATCTATAAAATGAAGGGGTTGTCTAGATGGCTATATGTTATATAGTGATAAATTATGTTAAATTGTAGAATGCAAAGATTGGGTACAAAAGGAATTAATTCTCAGATACAAAATTCCTTCAGGGAAGGAACTCTGATTTACTCTTTTTTAATCTCCTTTACCATCTTAAAAACAGGAGTTATTCATACTTAATTCATAGATTTAAAATTAAAAGTGGAAGGGACCTCAAAAACTAGCCCAATCATCTCATTTTACAGATGAGGAAACTTCGGTTGAAGGAAAGACAAGCAGGAAGAATGGGAGAAAGGAAGGGAGGAAGGAAGGAAGGAAGGAAGGAAGGAAGGAAGAGAGGGAGGAGAGGAGTGAGGAAGGAAGGAGGGAAGTAATGAGCGAAGCCTTACTGGAAAAATCTAAGGTAGATGAATAAATCCTTAAATCAATGGAGGCTAAAGTAACCAAGGATGTGATAATAAAAATATTGGGACTTGAGCAAGGCAATGGATGAGGAAAAGTCATCTGTGACAATCAACATCAGTGCCAGACAGTCACTTGCAGAATACTGCTCCTATGCTCATTCAGCTCACTTGTGAAGGAGTTCTTTTTAGAGGAAAGAAGAGACGAAAACTAAACAGAGGTCATGACAGCCTCCTTCTCAAGCTTCCAGGGCTTCTGTAACTAGCAAAGCACTCCAGTCTTGGTGCCTCACAGCTTACTGGTTAGCATTCGAAAAAGCATCTGTCTTAGCCACTGGCAACAACTTTTGAAAACAAGCTGCACTTTGCATCTCCAGGTTTCACAAAAGATCACACAGCAGCCAACATACCAGAAGAGCTTCAAAAACAAATCAATGTTTGGCTCTTCTCCCAAAGCCTTTTCCCTTGGATGCATTATCATCAACAATGGAGCCAATATGGGCAGAACAGCAGCCAATTCGTGCAGGTTCGGTGTCCTTTATTCTGTACTTACTGGTACAGGGATTGTGTGTGGTGATGTTCCTCCCCCTCCCCCCTTTAATAGGGATGACAAGAGAATTAAAAACGCTTCCTGGCAAAACCTGAAAATCTCCACTCATTTCAGTGGCTCTGTAAATCTACAAAATTGCCTGAGACCAGTAGGAAAGAATCACCTAGAAAAGGAAGTTGTACTTCTCTCTAAGCTCCTGACAAGATAGAGAGGACAAAGGCAGGGGACAGGAGAGATGAAGGGCAGGCAGGACTCTAATGGGGGAATGGAGGGAGAGAGGAAGAAAAAAATGCACAATAAATTGGCATTCTGATTGGTTAGTTCAAGAAGACATTTTACTGATCTAAAAGGCTCACAAAAAAGACTGCATTACATTCTTTACTTTCAAACTAAACTGGCATCACATTTTTCCCCCTCTTTAATGTTTTGAGTCTAAATCTCAAAAGACAAAAGTGAAGGAATTGTTTTTGACTGATCAATCAAAAGCAATCCCTCTCATTTGTCTTCTGAGACTGATTCAAAACCTTAAGGCAGGATTCTGGAGAGGAGAGGATGGGACCACTGCCATACCACAGTGAGTAGGAGGGCCTTAACTCCATGTACATTGGACTTTGATGGTGAAGGAAGCAGCTGAGATAAAAAGAGTCACTCCCAGTGGATCAAAAATTTAAATTGGAAACATTTCATAAGGGCTAGTCCCAGGGAAAGAGGTGTTGTGTGTCAGAAAGAGGCATGCAGGGACAATCAAGTTCATTCTCTAGTAATCACAGCCCCTTAGAGAGAGGAGAAATGAAAAATTGGAAAAAGTTCTGAAAGTCAGAAGAACTGGATTCTAAATCCTTCTCTTCCACTGGTTGTAGAACCTTTAGCAAATCTTGTCTGCTCTCTGGACCTCAGTTACCTCATCTGAAAAATAGAATTAATAATCGATTGAATGGTTTTGAATACCACTTCCAACTTTAAAATTTTATAATTCACTGGTTATGAGATGTAGAAAAGACCTCAGAGGCAAGTTAGTTCAACAATATCAATCTATAATTAAGGAAACCAGTGCTCAAAAATTTGTTCAGAAATAGAATTTCACATGAAGTTTCTGACTTGAGTCAGTATTTTTCCCAATGCAACATGATACATTCCTTGATTCTGCCTTACTAGTCTTCAAAAACAACCCAATTAGGACTCCAGCAACAAAGAGGACTAATTATATTGCTTCCAAATTGTTATAAGTATCCTTAGCCAATTCAAAAATCTTCCAAAAGTTATCTTTACATGTAATTGGAAAAAATTAATTTATTATTTTAAAAGAAGTAGCTTCACCCACAAACAGGAGAGCTATTGCCTCATTTATGACACTAAGCTCAAAAATAAATTATGTTTTACCACAAAGATAACTGCCATGTAAATACATGAGCTAGTTCCCCTTCTAGTCTTTATTCAAAACACATTTTCTGTGCATCTGGGGATCTTATTAACTAGCAAACCATCTATATAGTTATGCACTCTAGAACTATGAATGTGGAGTTTTGGGTTTTGGGGGGGTATTTTTTATTTTTAGTTCAGTAGTAGGTGGAAAGGTTTGGTCATTTTATAACATCAGAAACATCTGAAAAATGCTGTCCATTCTCTGGTGAAAAAGCAACTGGTTCATTGTGACTTGTTCTTAAGAGTTGTGCAAGATATTGTACTAATTAAGCAATACTCCTGCCAAGTGTCTATTTAAAATAGAGCAAAGACAGAAGGAAATGTCTCACACACATTTGTATGTTTATATTATATAAATGTTATATTTGTAGCAGTACTTTTGGTAACAGCAAAAAAAACCCTAGGAACAAAATAGATGCCCCTTAATTAGGACATACCTGAGTAAATCATAGAACATGAATATTATAGAATATTATTGTGCTATAAGAAACAATAACCATGATGAATTCAGAGAAATTTGGAAATACTTATGTGAACTGATGCAGAGTAAAGAAAAAGGAACCAGGAGGGGATGGAAATAATTGTGTAAAAGTAAACAACTCTGAAAGGCTACAGAACTCTGATAAATGAAATGATTAACATGCATCCTTTGATTAGTATAGTTCACAGCACATGGTGAATAAGTTTAGAGTTTCATCAGACATGAAATATTAAAAGTCATTCACTGCTGCTATACATACTATAGAAAAAGAATTTAATGTGAATAATATTGCTATATCTGAATACATGGAGAACTTTTACTCTCAAAGTACTGTTCAGTTAATTATTTCATTTTTATCCTCAGCACAAACTGTAAGGAAGAGTCAAAGGTGGTGACATACCAGCTTGGTAGATAGGAATATCAACTCACAAAGAAGCTAAGTGAATTGTCCAAGATTAAATCATGGGCTATTGTGGAGCCTTGTTGACAATTTGAAATCTTTACCTATGATGAGAGGCAGCAAAGTATAGTGGAGAGACTGCTGCTCTTGAAGTCAAATGGACCTGGAATCCAGTATCACCTTAGACACATACTGTCTGTGTCATCTTTGGCAAGTTACTGCCCCAGGCAACTCTTTATAAATTGTAGACTGGTGACAATTTGAATTTATTGGTAGAATTTCTTCACTGGAAAATTTTGATGACAATGAAATCATAAGTCTGGTCAAAACAAACAAATAAACCTCCCAATCATGCTAGGTGGGTCCACTAAATTACCTAATGAAGTAATGATTCTAGAAAGAAGAAATTGTCCTATAGAGCATAGAATCACTGATCTAAAGCTGGGGAATTCATCAGTGATGATCAATTCTAACTATCACATTTTGCAGATAAGAGAACTGAAATTTAGGGAAGTAAACTGATATCCAAACTCATATATTTCATAGGTATCAAACAAAGAAAGGAGGAATATTTAGAGCTTTCCTTTATTTTTTTCTTACCTTAAATATGGAATTTTTTTCTGAAAATGATAAACTTTTTGGATTCTCTAATAAATCATTTCTAGGTTTGTATACTCACAAGTCAACTCAACACAGTCAACTCATTTTGGATTTTCATCTGCTTCCTTCTCCCTGGTACTGCCCCAGACCTCACCCTTCCTTTGTCTCTAATTTGCTTCTTATTTAAAGCAAGGGCAAATCCCTTTATTAAAAAATTATTCAATTAATAATTTTACTTAATTAAGAAGTACAAGGAATTAAGAAATATTAACACCTATGAAAGGCCAATATACATGAGATTCAAAAAGCATCCAAATAAAGGTAGTTTTGGATCATTGAATGGCTTTAAAATAAGGAACAAATTCTCCTTTTCACAGGAGTGTTTCTATCATATGGTACAATATTTGCAGATTTCCCAATTGAAGCAGTCTCTAAAAGTCTTTCTAACAAATGGGTTGGGGAGAAAGCATTTCCTTCTTATAGTAGTGTTTTTTCTTGTCTAATTTTCTTATCTAGTTTGTGTAGTAGTCAAAATTCCAAAGGTATTGCTGACTAAAATGTTAAATCCCAAAGAATAATGATGAAACATTCATCTTATTATATATAAATATAAATTTATATATATATATATATATATATATATATATATATATATATACATATAAATATATGTATATGCTCTGCACCAAAACTTCTTTACCATTCCAAGGGATTAAGCTTTTTTTTTAAATGTAATATGTGAGTAAATGCTACAGGGGAATAATATGGATTTGAAGTCATTTTGGAAGTTTCTTTTAATTATGGACATTATATGCTGGAGATCACCTAGCAGAGTTTTGGGTGACTGGAAAATTGTGAAGCCTTGCCTGAGCCCAAGGCAACACTTCCAGGTTGATATACTTTGTATAATTTCATTACCTGAAAAGCTTTAAAACCTTTCTGGATTTACAAGACTTAATCTTCATAAATTACAAGAGCTACAAAATGACTGTAAAATGAGTAAAAGTGTGTCATCCATAGAAATCCAGAAGACTCTCTTCCCCATGAAACTCTACCACTCAGTAGATATAGTCCAGAACAATGGAAAGACTTCTGGATTTGGAGGGAGACGACCTCAGTTCTGACCGTGGTTCTATTTATTACTTATGGAACCTCGAGCAAGTTAATTCAACTACTCTGAACCTGTTTGGTCATCTGTAAATTGTTCCATTAGATGCCCTTTTAGCCTTATTCTCTAAATTTGAACCTTGTTCAGTGGGGAAAGTCACCTTCTATTCAAATTTCAGGATGTAAGATTAATTTTAACATATGGAAAACAAAAAAAAAAATAAAGAGAAGATGGAACAGGAGAGGTTAGAAATAAGGACCCAAGAAGAATAGTAAAGAGTTGATATATATTTTGTGCTTTAAGAATTATGAAATATTCTGTATATGATATCCAATTTGATCCTTATAAGAACCTTATGAATTAAGTACTATGAGTATTATTATCATCCTCATTTTTTAGATAAAGTGAAATAACTGATTTTGGGCATACAACAATTAAGTAAAAGAGGCAAGAACAGATAGAGAAAAGGATGTGCTTGGAATTTTTGATAAAGGTCTCATTTCTCAAATATGTAGAAAAATAAGCAAAATTTATAAGAATTCAAGTCATTCCCAGTTGATTAGTGGTTGCAATATATGAACAAGTGAATTTCAGATGATGAAATCAAAGCTTTCTGTAGCTATATTTAAAAAGTTTTTTTTCCAAATCACTATTGATTACAGAAACATAAATTAAACAATTCTGAGGTACCACCTGACACCCATCAGATTGGTTAAAATAAGAGGAAAGGAAAATGATAAATATTGGAGGGGATGAAGGAAATTGGGAAACTAATGCTCTGTTGATAGAGATGCAAAATGATCCAAGTGGAAAGCAATTTGGAACTATACATAAAGATCAATCAAACTGTGCATACCTTTTGATTATGTAATATCACCACACGATTGTAAAGAGATAAAATAATAAATAAAGGGGAAAAGACCAATAAAAGTATTTATAGCAGCTCTTTTTGTGATGGAAAAGAATTGGAAATTGAAGGAATGCCCAACTACAGGGGAATGACTGAAAAAACTGTTGTATATGATTGGTGTTTTTTGCTGGTGTTTTTTTGTTTAGATTTTTCAAGGCAATGTGGTTAAGTGGCTTGCCTAAGGCCACTCGGCTAGGTAATTATTAAGTATCTGAGGTCGGATTTGAACCCAGGTACTCCTGACTCCAAGGACGGTGCTCTATTCACTGCACCACCTAGCCACCCCATGGTATATAATTGTAATGGAATACTGTTGTGCTATAAGAAATGAGTAGAAAGATTTGATGTGGTGATGCAAAGAGAAGTAAGCAGAACCAGGAGGACATTGTATACAGTAACAGCAATATTTTATGATAATCAACCACAAATCATTTAACTCTTCTCATCAATACAATGATTTAAATCAATTCCAAAGAACTCATGTTGAAAAAAATACTATTTACCTCCAGAGAAAGAACATGGAATCTGAATGCATACTATTTTCACTTTTTTTTCAAGATTTTTTCTTTTGGTCTGTTTCTTTCATAACATGACAAATAAGAAATTATATTTTACATGATTGATCATATATAACTTATATAAAATTTCTTTCTGCCTTTGGGAAGGCGGAAGGAAGGGAAGGAGAAATTTTGGAATTCAAAGATTTTTAAACAATTTTGAAAATTGTCTATACAAATAATAGAGTAAAATTATATTTTCAAAATGGAAAGGAAGATTTTCTACATTTATGTGCCCCAGATATGTTATCTCTACTCTACTAAAAATATTTCATATTTCCAGACGTAGGTCCTACCTATATCAATGAAACTTTTCTTAGCTACTCCAGGACACAAAATCCTCTGTCTTCTTTGACCTCCTGTTCATTTACAGACAGGCTTAAGCATCATAACTATCTTGTACTTTTATTGTTTTAAAAGGGTGAGCTTTCTCTCTTCTACTAAGCTCCTTGAGGACAGGTCCCTTAACTTAATAATTACTTTGTATTGATAAAGTAAACACTTTACATGTTTTTAAATTAATAAGGAGTTGCATTTCCAGACCACATTGCAGAAAAGTAATATAAGTGCTATCTTAAGAAAAACCAAGATGATTTTATAAAAACTGGATTATTATTATTTTTTATTATTATTATAATTATCATTATTAGCTATAACCTTCCAATTTTGGAAATTCACAATGAGTCTGAATTCTTGGGAATAGTTAATGGCCCACAGAAGTAATGCTCACTAAATCAGCTCCTATACATAAGTCTTAGGGGATCTCATGAAACCTCAAGCTAGATGGACTTGATTCTATCAGGGGTTTATGCATCTAATTCCCTTTACCATCTGTGCTATGAAATAAGTGACATGCTGTCAGTTCTGCTGAAATTCAGGCAAGAGCCTCCACTTTTCCTTCTCTCTGAGTCTCAGCATCAATGGGACAATTCAGTTACTTATTTCAGTATGGGAAGCATCTCATGTATTACCTTTAACTTTCCATTGGCTTAATTCAGTTATGAATCAAATACCCTAAGATAAATAATTCTTCCTATATCACAAAATTCTAAACATCCATAGACTGATTGCTTTGAGCTAAAGGCCATGACTAAGTCCCTTCTCCCTGCTCACCTCCCAGGGGAGAGGTTATATTTGAGTCAGTCAACTCCATGGCCTCAAGATTCCATGAAGAATGAAGTGACTGGGTAGTTGAGGCAAAGAGAGAAATCAGGAGCTTTAAGTCAGGAATAGAATTAAAACCAGAGTGAATCTATACATACTCCACTGGGTACCTAAGTAGGAGTTTTCTGAAAAGCAGAATTGGGAGGGAGGAAAGTTGGAAGAGAACATAAAAATCATGAAGTCAGTGGTATGTTTTCCTTTTGACCTGAAAGATTCTATGTAACCCCCACTTTCTCATGCTGGCAAACCTTCCTCGGAAGAAATTACTGCTCAAAGACCATGAAAAGCAAGCAGATGAACCACTTTGCAGGAACACAGCAAGCATATTTGTGGCATTTCAAAATTGCAGTTGACACTTTAATATTTAAACAGAACAGGGGAGACATGGATTATTTATTTTCTTTTACTTTAATTTTACTTCTGAACATAGCTTCCAACTTTGTTATTTTAAAATAAAAATGGCCCCACACTCTGGCACCACACTCCTCCACAACTCATCAGGTTGTGAATGTTAACCTGACACTTGCAATACACCAAACATTCTTTCAACTCTGTTGTTCCACCATTTGCTTAGCTATTGCTTTGAAATTATACTGAAAATATTTGGCTGTGGGCAAACTAGTCATATAGAATTTGACTATGATCTATATATTTATAGAGGAAAATTAATCTTCAATGCTTCAAACTTTTTATGCCTCATAATTTTATCAGAAATTTCCAAACATAGCATGAATGGAGCTGCTGGAGTCAAGGAAAATGCCTTATTTTCTTCTTCATTTCAAATAGAAACATTCTTAAAATGCTGTTCTAAAATATCCTGCTCACAAAAACCACAGCATAATCTGATGGAAGTCAAAACTGCAGAAAGAACTAAGAATTTTTTAGCCGCTAATAGACATGCAAAGCTACTGTGCTGACTTAAAGACAAGAGGAGATTTGAGTTCAAGCTCTATCTCTGACCTATACTGGAACGTTAAATTCTAAGTGGCCCAGGCAAATGATTCCTTATGATAGTATCTCAAACCTGGTGAATTTGACACTACAAAGAAAAACAACATAGATAATGCACATGATACTGATAATGGAAAAAAAACAGAGAAGAGATAAGGAATCATGCATGCCATACCCTCACATCATTGAAGGAGAAGATGACTAGGACAGACTATTATATAAATTGTGAGATCAAATATCTGTTTTGGAATTTTGCTTAATTATTTTATTTGGCACAAAGGAAGGTGAGGAATGAGTGGGATATAAAGACAAAAGGTATCAATAAACTATAAAAAAGACAAATAGAAATGCATGCCAATCTGCTTTGGTAAAGTGTAAAACAATGAAATCTACTAGATAAATAAACAATCAAACAAATAAATAAATAAATAGATGAATGAATAAACAGAGAGGTATTTAGGGGAGAGAGAGAGAGAGAGAGAGAGAGAGAGAGAGAGAGAGAGAGAGAGAGAGAGAGAGAGAATTTGGAATTAAGTTAGAGGCTTCCCTGCATCTTGCATCCCCTAATAGGACTGAACTTTATTGATAGCATTTCTATAAAAATGTCATAAAATCCCACCAAAACAGTACATACTAGCAGCTTCACTCCCAAGGGCATAATTGGCAGTGGAATCTATTCTTTAAAAAGCCACCAACCCTTTCCACCATTAAGTATTGGGAGTACTCAAAATCAGGGTAGACATTTTTAATAAAGAAAGATGACATAGACAACCTGATCAAGTTATTTTGGAACCAGACTGAATTCAATATTTAGCAGACTGGTTAGGGAAGTATAGGTTGACCTGAATAAACTGAAGTTAGGCTAGGGAAAAGGGGTCCCTAACTCAATCAGGTCCTTCAGAAAACCAGAGGCTAATAGCATTCCATATATTTTACTTGGGTTTGCAAAATGCTATACATCATATTAATGAATATGTAAAATGACATCACATTAATGTATATGTGTGTATGAGTGTGATGTGTGTAGTTGTGTGTATCCTTAGAACAATAGTGAGGAGGTGCTGTTATTTTTTCCCATTTTATAGATAATTCCATCTCAGTCATCAGTTTCAGATCGTAATATCCATATCCTTGATGATAGTACTTTGACTTTTTTGTTCTTGACCCTCAAACGACTGCCCTGAATCCCAGACCTACTTGCTGAAGAGAGGAGACACATTTATCTCTGACAGATTATTTTTTTTGTGAAGAGAAGGGGAGACAAGTTGAGTAGAGGGGATGGGTGCATGTGTGACTGTGAGTGTGTGTGTGTGTGTGAGAGAGAGAGAGAGGGAGAGAGAGAGAAAGCAGTAGAGTTAGGCAAGAAAGAGGTCTTGGTGATTCTGGTCAACAGGACAGGAGAAACTAAAAAAGTGTATAAACAGGTATGGTTTCAAGAAGCCCATAGAAGCTTGGCTCTGGTGGTCCAGGAATTTTCCCTCCATCTTTCTTTATGTATTACTTTGTGAGACTCTGGATATTATGCTTTAAAGAGGGTAGTAAATTCTTGATTCTCATAAGTGGTTTTTTTGGGGGATTAATTTGGAGTTCATAAATGAATCCTTCAATTTTGAGATCCAGGAGGCAGAGAAAGCCAAGAAAAGCCCATAAATGCTTTTCAGAGTCCTCCTCAGATCCATCATGATGAAATTCCATCCTCTATCACTGGGAAGATCATAAGATAATCATTTCTGATTCCTTTATTTCATGGATTAAAAACTGAGAGTCAAGGAAATCATGATCTGCCCATGATTACACAGGTGATATATGAGACGCGAGATTTGAACCCAAGGTATCCAATTCTAGTTCCAGTACGTTATTTTCATTTTACTAGGCTACTTCCTCAAGTAGTTAGGTGATGCAGTGAAAAAGAGCACTGAGCTTAGATTCAGGAATACTTATATTCATGCCTTCAAATTTGCCTTAGACACATCCTCACTTTGTGACCTTAGGAAAGCCCTTAATCCTTTTAACCTCAGTTTCCTCAACTGTAAAAATAGTCTAGAGAAGAAAGGCAAATCACTCCTTTATCTCTGCCAGGAAAACTCTAAATGGGGACATGAAGAATTAAACATGACTGACCAACAAGTCCACCTCCTCAGTATGAAGAGGGCATAAATGGAACCAAATTAATGGCATTGCTATCTTGCCCTCCTTCTGCTGATGAATTTTTGAGCTCATAGGATTAAAGATCACAGTAATCTGTTCTTGGGTTTTTGTGTCTCTTCTTCCCATTCTATCTGCTGTGTTAAAACAAAAAAAAATGTGTTCAGCATGAATAAGAGAGGACAGTCTTACCCAATTTGAATAAATGAATAAAACACTTATTAAGTATTTAATGTTTCTACAGCACTTACTAAGCATTGGAAATGCAAATTTTTTTAAAATGACAGCCTTTGCTCTCAAGTAGTTTACATTCTAGGAGGGGAGACAACATATATTGAAGGATATAATCATAAGTCAAATGAAAAGTTTCCATGGTCCTTAGGGTGTTACTGCAAAGCAGATGGTAATGTCTCTTCTTCAATGTCATTTCTACTGATAAAATCATACTGATGTCTCATGTTGAATCATTTGACAGTGTCAAGGACTCTGGTAGCAAGAACTTTCTTTTCTGACACTTCAGTAGATGTAGCTGTGGAAACTTCAGTGTTATACAGTAGAGAAATTGTCCAAGTAGATTGAACACACAAAATTAGGAAACAGGACAAATCCCCACTATAGAACCTCTCAAAGACAATCCAGAATCTTCATACTCCTCATAAGGTTTATATTAAGGTGCTCTTTAAAGATGGGAAGAAAATCATAAAACTGAAAATATCATGCTCAAAGGGATCTCAGATGGATTCTAATTCATCCAATCCAAACCTCTCATTTTATAGATGAGGAAATATAGCTCCAAAGGGTGTGAAGGAATTTTTTCAGATTTAGTTGTAGCTAGCAATTGAACCCAGGTTCCCTCATCTCTGAGCAACTAGGTGGTACAATGTATAAAGCACTGGGCTTAGAATAAGGAAAATTCAAATTTACAAATTCAAATCTAGCCTCAAACACTTAGACCTGGACAAGTCACTTAACTGGATTTGCCTCAGTTCCTCATCTGTAAAATGACTAGAGAAGAAAATGACAAATCACTCCAGTGTTTCTGATAAGAAAACTACAAAATGGTATCATGAAGAGTTGGACACAACTGAGAAGAATAAACAATAATAACAATTTCCAAATCCAGGGCTTATTTCCCTATCTTACAACTTAAAAATCCCTAGAAAATTAACGTACTTAATATATCTTCAGTCAGGAGAGCAAAGTGCTTCCATAGCTTTATCCTGAGTCATATAAAAGGTAGGACCAGATGAGGCTATGCAAAGTAGACAATCACAGTCAGAACCTCAACTAATGCTCCTAAAATACTTCTGGGATAACATTGGGAAACCTAATTACACCCATCTCAGCTTGAAAACACTAAATTCTTGATGACTGGAAAAATTACCTGAAAAAAATGACTTCTTGGAGTTGTGGAAAATGTTGAATTAGGACCCCTGAGTGCAGGCTGCTCAGGAGGAAGGCACCATCAGATAACACAGCAGCATGAAAGAACTGAGAGTTTTACCAGGATGATCAGTCACAACATTTTAAGTAGACAAGGACATGAGACACAAGCAACTTCACTCTCTTTTAATTTCTTTATTTTTCTAGAGAGTTAGGTGGCAGTATGAATAGAAGTACAGCTTTGGAGCCAGGAAAAAAAAATTAGTCACTGAGTTCAAACCTGCCTTCCTACACATTTTAGCTGTATGACCATAAGTCCCTTAACTCTGTTTGTCTAAGTTTCCTCATCTATAAAATGTGCTGGAGAAGAAGATGACAAATCACGACAGTATATTTGCCTAGAAAACCTCAAAAGGGATTAAGGAGACTTAGACATGATTGAAAACAGCCAAAACTTGATATTCTTATTCTAATAGCCCTCTCTTTAAAACTGCAATTTTCTAATTTGTTTTCAAAGGATCCTTGATAATTTTGCCCTTTTGAAACATATCTATTCTGAGCATTTGAAGTCAAGTGCCTGTCTACATATTGGACATCCATAATGCCTATGTACCATCATTAAAAGAAACTGAAGTGACTAGATATCTTAGTGCCTGTCGAGGACTTTGTTGAGTTCTGTTTCTGTCATCCCACGTGTTGGTGATCCCTTTAGTTCTGTGTAATTTGCAAATTTTATAAAGATGCTATATATGCTTTTATCAACATTATAGAGAAAAATATTATCAGGTCAAAACCTACATTCTTATGGTTGCATAATAGAAGCCATTTTCCAATATTAAACCATTAATGACTATTCCTCAGAATCAGCTATTCAATTAGTTCCAAGTTCTACCTCATGTGTGCACTTGGGTGAGTCATTTCCTCTAAGTTCTATTTCAGTTGCCCTATCTCTAAAATGACAAGTAGGAACTAAATAATATATTTAGATTTCTTCCTTCCTCCCAATCTATGATTCTTTTAGGAAGCAATTTGACCCCTTTATTACCCTGCATATGATATTCAAAGATTAGCCTCACTAGTTCACAGTATGTAAGAGAAGATGGTACTGGGGTAGACTGAGTGACTATTTTAAAGTCTTAAAAATATGCCAGTGACTCTTAGTTAAGTTTGTACTTCCCATTTCCAAAGGCCCTCAAGGATCCCAAGTGTGCTTATGGCAAAATATGTAAATCTATACTAATAATTAGGCTGATTAAAAGAATACATGAAATGACTTAATACAGTAGCAAGCTCTGAAACTAACGACTAATTTTAAGCAGGGTATGACATTAACCTATGCTCCCAAAAGTATATTAAGATTTTCAAAATATAGCACGTTTTCCATGTACTACAGGCATACAAATGGTGTCCAATTTATTTTAAATGGCATTCCCACACACAACGCTGGTGACATAATTAAGAAATGTATTCATCCCATTACTAATTTAACACAGTTCAGTATTATCATCAGAAAGCTGTGTGTGGCCCACGGTGTCACTACTAAATTTATGCACTGTAAATACAAATATATTTTATTCATAGAGAATTCTTGCAACTTCAATTATGCAATGAGTATTTATTTGGAATTCATTCTTTTTCTAGTTTGATAGCCATCATTAATTCATGTGCAACTGATTAAGCCTGCTGAAGAGCTTTAGCGAATGTCTTAAAAGACAAAATCGATTTGTAGGGGTCTCCATTTTTCACTGCTTTTCAGAGAGAGAGAGAGAGAGAGAGAGAGAGAGAGAGAGAGAGAGAGAGAGAGAGAGAGAACTAACTCTGTCATGGATAATAGAATTGCTGATTATCTAAAAGTACATGAAGTAGGCTGGATTTCACTTGGACACCATCCACCTTCCTCTTTCAGCTCCTTCTCTTGGTGATGTATTCCTCCCATTGTCCTCATGCTTCCCTCTGGCTACCACAGTGGATAAAGTGCCACATAGGACTTTTCTGATCCCTTCAGCTGCAAATGTCTTCCCCCATTATTTAGATTGCATCTAATTTGTCTATATCTTATATATCCTTCTCTTTTCAACTTGTCTTGCCCCATTAGAATGTAAGGTTTCTGAAGTAAGGTATTGTTTTTCCTTTTGTTTCATAATCATAGAGTAGGACTCAAACACGGACAGTACCTTTTATTGAATATTGGGTCTATTGGATGAGAAAATTCCTTCCACATAGGTAGGTGGGCACCATTTTTGCAACTTGGAGTTTTTTAGATTTTCCTGTGGTACATAAAACTTAAGGAACATGGCCAGAGGCACATAGCTGATGTCTATGTGAGTCAGGTAACCCTGGCTGTAAGATCTGCCCTTTCCATTCTAAATCATACTGATTTCTCAGCACATAGTAGATAGCAAATAAATGTTAATATTTTTCATTTTATTTTGAACCAAGGAAATAAAATAAGCATTTATTGATTAAATGTCCCTAGAATAAATCCTTTGTTATCTGTCATGCCTAGGACTTGCCCCACCTTTCAATTTCTGACTTCAGTTGCATGGAGGAGTATAGATACTCCATCCACCAATGCATATCAGCAACTTGACTGCAAGTGAAAGTATCATAAGTATCAGACTTCTCTTTTCTGGGGACAAAAAGGGGTGATTTGCTCACAACGACACATCTAAAATATGTTAAAAGGCAGGATCTGAAATTAGATCATGTCTCTGAGATAACTTTTTTTCCCAAATGTTTAATACTTTAATAAGCATTTGTTGTATTCAGTTGAATGTCAGAATTTTGGGGGGAAAGAATATGGGTCAAAGGGAGAATCTCATCTCGGCATCCTTGATATCCCAACAACATTAAACTGAGATTAATTATTATATACAGCAACAACAATAATGGTTTAAGAACAAATTGAGTTACTAAATCATTTTGACTATTACAAATACTCAAATTAACTGAAAAGGACATATGAAGGAAGATGCTATCTACATCCAGAGAACAGAATGATTTTACGTGTGTTTGTGTGTGTGTGTTTGTGTGTGTGTGTGTGTGTGTGTGTGTGTGTGTGTGGTGTTAGTCATCTTTAGGAAAGGAGGAATAAAAAGGAATAAAAGAAAGTTACATGATAACTTTAATATACATTTGAAAGGAATAGCAAGTTGTACATAACAGATTTATAGTTTCATGTATAATAAGGAATATTTTTATTCTACTGTATTATGGAAATGCTTTTTTATTTACAGTCTGAATTTTTTAAAAATTGAATAAAAATGAATGTTATAGACGGGCTGGCTATAGTTCATCTGTTTCTTGCTCCAAATGAATATATGATATAGATAAAAGGAATATACAAGCCATACAAACTGAAGTTGCTACACTTTCCATTTTAGACACCAGATTGTCATACTCATAACATGACTGTGATTCTTTCCCTGACTAGAGTTTGTTATGAAAAGGAAAATAACTGCTACCTCTGACCTGTATTTTACCCAAAAGTTCTCTATGGAGATTTGCTGCTTGGATTGCAGTATATGTCATAACAGAAAACAAAAAGAGAGAAAAATTGAAAGATAAAATACTATAATCATCAAAAGCATGTGACTTTGAAGGTGGGGAGACCTTTGAAATGTGCTGAATAGAAGAACATTTCTCTCTGTCCCAGCTAGAAATGAACATGCAAGCTTTTTCCTTCCCTTACATTGGGTTTCAGAAAAAAGAGGAGACATCAAACCTCAAATCAACCTGAACACTAAAAATGGTTAGGGATGCTTGTAAAGAGGGTTTACTCTGGGCTCCAATTAAATTAGTTTTAATGATGTGCATTGATCACAAAGAAAAAAAATGTTTTCCTATTCCTTAATGATGATGCCAGTCTAAAATGTGATAGTAGGCAAGGCTTTATGCCCTACAGGAAGTGTTGACCTGAATAGATTTTAAAAGACCCAGATGCCCAGGAATCAGTCACAAAGTGATGAAACCTATGACTGTACTGTCCCTAGTCACTCCATGGTTTTCTCCCTAAATCCTTCAGGCTATAACCCATATCTGAAGAATATTCACCAGCAGATTCTCATATTGCAAAGCATGGAACTTGTCATGGAACTTGTCTCTAAATACTCTAGCCTCTCCAATCCACTTTCCTCACTTCTACAATAAAACATTTAGTGCAGAAATCTTGCACCACAAGAAATTATCTTAGACATTCTAAAATCTATAATTGTTTTCCTGAAAATTGGTAGGTTGCTCCTGAGAAACTAAATATTGAAAAGGAGATTTTTCAGGCTTGCTTACTAAATTTCTTTTATCTTGACAAAGAAAAATGTGTTTATATGCATTTTTAATTATTGATTGTTTTGACTTCATTTTCCTTGAAACATTTGACAATGCTGTATAATTAACTGCTCCATTTTGGATACTCTCTCCTTTGGTTTCCATGAAGACATGCTCAATTAATTATCTAATTCTCTAATAATCTCTATTTTTCTCTTTCCCCTCTATAACCTATCTTTCACAGCCCACCAGACTAATTTTCCATATGCACAGATTTGACATTACTTCCCTCCTCTGTTCAAAACACTTCAGTTATTCAAAACTTAAGTCTTACATTATTTAGAGAAGAGAATTATCAGGGTGAAACATAGACTTCATTATTTTAAAAAATGGATTTTACTATTGATTTCTTTTATTGTTTTGTCTTTTATCTATTATGAAAGAATAATAGAGAATAGAATCTGGGGGCAGTGGGAAATGTGGAGGAGTTAGAGTAACAGGTAACTACAAAAGATTCTATTTGTACAAATTGAATCATACACAATGATCCCCACAACAACCATGTGAGATCTTACTATTACTAACCCCATTTTACCTATGAAAAAATCGAGTCAGACAGAAATGAAATGACTTTCTTAGCACTCCTGTCCAGAATGCTATCGATTTGCCAACTACATGACTATATTTAATTGGTTGATTGGTTTATAGCACAAAGTTAATCTCAAAGGTCACTTAGTCCAAGTTCCTCATTTAAAAGAAGGAATCTGTATCTCTGGGAGTTTTAGTGATTTGCCAAAGGATATATAGGTAATAAACCTTAAAGATATGATTTGAACCCAGATCTTCTCAATTCAGAGTCATTGGTAAAACTGAATCTGTAAAAGAAGGTAATTTCTGTTAGAATGATCAAATTACTTGTCTTTTTCTGTTAAAAATAATCTAGTAGTCTATCCAAGTGAATAAGTTCAGAATTAATAAGTTCAGAAAAGCTAGCAGTCTTTGAAAGATTCACCTAAGCCATTTTTAGGTGCTCTTTCCCTCTCTTTCTTTCCCTATCTTTCTCTCTGTCTCTCTGCTCTTTCTCTTGCTTTTCTGTCTCTGTCCCTTCTGTTTCCGTCTGTCTCTCTGTCAATGTCTGTCTCTTTCTGTCTCTCTCTGTTTCTCTGTCTCTGTGTCTCTGTATCTCTATCTCTATCTCTGTCTCTCTGTCTCTCTGTCTCTCTGTCTCTCTGTCTCTCTCTCTCTCTCTCTCTCTCTCTCTCTCTCTCTCTCTCTCTCTCTCTCTCTCTCTCTCTCCTTTCCCCCTCCCTTCATCTATCTCTAGCTTTCAGGTCACCTAGTGCAAGTTCCTTATGGTTGATTCAGCTCTTCACTAGTGTTCAGTAGCTATTGTTTTATTGCAGTGTTTTTTCAAGAAGGGTGTGTTTTTTCCAAGGTGCCAAGAGCCCTAAGCTTTATTTGTTTATTGCTCCTCTGTGCTCTAGTACACGTCTCTTGGATTCAACTGCCAGTGTAAGGGATTAAGGGGCTAAGTGAGTCTGACTAGAGCAGGAATTTTTCAAATGTGCTCCTCTCGCTCAACTCTTTTACAGGCAATTTTTATTTAACCAAAAAAAAAAGAAAAAAGTCCCTTGATACAACACAGTAACAAAACAATTACATCTCTCAGGCGCCACTCAATCTCTTTTCCACACCATTTTGTGAGAAAATTAAGGTGTTTCTTTCATTTAAAAAGAATAAAGAAGATGACCTATTAGACAATAACCTTATTTCTCCCTCTGGTCATTGTTACCCAGAATTAATCCAAATGTGCTGATGTTCAACCTTCTCAGGACCATCCCACTCTCCTAGTTTCCATAATGGCAGTATACACTGCTCCCTGGGAAATCAGTTGCATTGACTAAAAATTCCCTTTGTCACAAGTAGTTTTGAGCTAGCCCCAGGTGACAGGTGGGTACAGTCTCTCCCTAACTCAATAAGGCACCGTAATAAGGAACATGTCTACACTCAGAGCTGAGGCAGTGAGGAGAACCCCAAAATCAAACCACTTAGTAATAGAAAAGGCAAGTAGTAAAATGGAAAGGGCAAGAGTCTAGGAGTCAGGAAACTCAGCTTCTATTGCCAATACTGACACAAATTTATTGTGTGACCTTGAGTTACTTTCTTTGCCTTTCAGAGCCTCAGCTTTCTCCCTGCAGAGGAGTTAGGAAAAGATGATTCTTAGATTCCCTTCCATATCTAGGATTCTATAGATGGTATCCCAATAATTCAAAGCATTTTCAAAAATTGAACCAATGGAACTTCACAAAAAGAGAGGAAAGACTAACTAATTCCTATAATTTTTCAAATCATCATCATCATCATCATCATCATAATCATCATCATTATCACCAACACAGCAAAGGTTTTGTCATCCGGAGCACAAATAACCTCATTATTGAAAAATTGTACAATTAGATAATCTGAGGATTAGAAGGAACCTTGACAGTCCTTTAACCCAAATCATACACAAAAGGCACCTGACTCCCAAATCAACCTTTCACCATTATGCTATGTTCTTTGAATTTTTGTCCCTTTGCTTTTAAATCCTATTCAAAAGTCCCTTTCAGGAAAAGCAAACTTTGTACAGCATCCCTTTTTGGGGGCTAGAATAGAAATAGTTACCAATGGCAGAATGGTTAAACAAACCATTATACAATGTATACAACTTTTGTGCTTGAATGAAATATTACTGTTTCATAAAACCTAATAAATATGTATAATACAGGAAAGTATGGAAAGGTTTTTATGAACTGATGTAAAACAAAGTAAGGAGAACTAGGAAATAAATACAACTTCAAAAATGTAACACAAAAGAAAAAAGTGCTGAGTGTTTATATTATATTATATTATATTTATTATATTATATTTATTATATTATATTATATTACATTATATTACATTACATTATATTGCTTTGCATTATATTATATTACATTATATTTTCCCCTCGTTCCATGCAAAAAATAGTTTCAACTTTCACTTTTAAAACTTTGAGTTCCAAATTCTCTCCCTTCCTCCCATCCCAAGTCCCTCATTGAGAAAGTAAATTATTTGATATAGGTTAGAAATACATAGTCATGAAAAACATTACCACATTTCATCATGTTGCTAGAGTAAACATAAACACTCTGTCCAAGAAAAGAGAAACCTCAATAAAAATACATTTACAAAAAAGTATGCATCAATCTGTATTCAGATACCATCAACTCAGTCTTTCATATGAATAGGGTTTCTTTACCATAAATCCTTCAATTGAGTCACAGCATTGCTGAGAAAAGGTAAGTCATTCACAGCTGATCATCCTACATTATTGTGGTTACTTTGTATATAGTTCATTTTCTATTTTATTTGCTTATATAATATTTTTGAGAGTATCCTTTATAACATTTCTTTTAACAGAATAGTATTTCATGACAATCACATGTCATGATTTATTCAGCCATTCCCCAACAACTGGCCATCCCCTCAATCTCCAGTCCCTTGTATTGTGAAAAGAGCTGCTATAAATATTCTTATACATATAGGTCATTTTTCTTCCTGTTTTTCATCTCTTTTGGTCTGTAGACCTAGTAGAGGTTCTGTTCTTTCAAGGGGTAGACATGTTTTTTTTAATCCTTTGGGCATAGTTCCTTTGGGCATTTTTGTATACTTCACGATACCTACAATAATAGATTAATCTTATTTTCCCTCATCCCCTCCAACATTTGTCACCTCCTCTTTCTGTATGTAAATGATATCACCTCAGAATTATTCCAATCTTCATTTCAATAGTGAATTAGGATTTTTTTAAAAAAATAATTTAAATAGATAGCACTGATAATAATTTTATTATTTTTTATTGTTTTTTGAATTTTACAATTTTCCCCAAAACTCATTTCCCTCCCCCACCCCCACAGAAAGCAGTCTGATAGTCTTTACTTTGTTTCCATTGATCAAAATTGAATGTATTGAGAGAGAAATCATATCTTAAGGAAAAAAATAAATTAGCAAAATTACATAAAAAGATAATTTTTTTAAAAAAAGTAAAGATAATAGTCTTTGGTCTTTCCATAAACTCCACAATTCTTTCTTTGGATTGAGATGGTATTCTCCATCACAGATATGCTAAAATTATCTCCGATTGTTGCACTGAGGAAATGAGCAAGTCCATTAAGAATGATCATCAACCCCATGTTGCTATTAGGGTATACAATGTTTTTCTGGTTCTGCTCATCTCACCCAGTAACACCCAGTATCAATCAAATCCTTCTAGGCTTTTCTGAATTTCCATCCTTCCAGTTTCTAATAGAAAAATAGTGTTCCTTAATGAACATATACCACAATTTTTCAGTCATTCCCCAACTGATGGACATTCACTCAATTTTCAATACTTTGCCACACAAACAGGGCTGTTATGAATTTTTTCTGTAATGTTTTTACCCTTTTTCATGATCTCTTCAGGATATGGACCCAGTAGTAGTATTGCTGGATCATATGGTATGTACATCTTTACTCCCCATTAGGCATAATTCCAAAATGCTCCTCCAGAAAGGGTGAATGAATTCACAGCTCCACTAACAAAGTATTAATGTCCCAGATTTCCCACATTCATTCCAGCATTGATCATTGCCTTTTCTGGTTATATTGACCAGTCTGAGAGGTGTGAGGTGGTGCCTCCAAGGTACTTTAATTTGCATTTCTCTGATCAGCAATGATTAAGAGCAGTTTTTCATATGACTGTGGATCACTGATTTCCTCATCTGTGAATTGTCTCTACATATCCTTTGACCATTGTCAATTGGGGAATGACTTGGTTTTCTTGTTTTGTTTTGTTTTTATAAATTTGACTCAGTCCTCTATTTTAGAAACGAATCCTCTGTCAGAAATACTAGTTGTAAAAATTGTTTCCCGATTTACTACTTTTTTTATGTCGGTTACAATGTTTTTATTTGTGCGAAAGCTTTTTAATTTAATGTAAGCAAATTTATCTAGTTTGCTTTTAACGATGTTATGCATCTTTTTCTTGGTCAAAAACTGCTTCCCTTTCCATAGATCTAACAGGTTAACTATTCCTTGATATCCTAGTTTCTTTTTGTTTTTGTTTTTTCTTTGCATGGCAAATGGGGTTAAGTGGCTTGCCCAAGGCCACAGCTAGGTAATTATTAAATGTCTGACCCCGGATTTGAACTCAGGTACTCCTGACTCCAGGATAGAACACTGTCCACTAGGTCACCTAGCTGACCTGATCTCCTGGTTTGCTTATAACATTTTCATGTATGTCTAAATCCAGTACCTATTTTGATCTTATCTAGGTATAAGGTGTGAGATTTTGGTCTAATCTAAGTTTCTCCCATACTAACTTCAAATTTTCCCATCAGATTTTATTGAAAATAGAGTTTTTATCTCAGAAGCTGGACAATTTGGGTTTATCAAACAGCAGATTACTGTAATCATTTTCTGCTATCTCTTTTGTACCTACTCTATTCCACTGTTCCCCTACTCTATTTCTTAAGCAATACCAGTTTTGATGACTGATGTTTTGTAATATAATTTTAGATATGATAAGGCTAAGCCATCTTCTTTTGCACTTTTTTCATTAAATCCCTGGATATTCTTCTTGCTTCTTTACTTCTATTTATGAATTTACTTACAATTTTTACTAGTTCATTAATTTTTTGGAATTTTCTTTCTCTGTTTTGACTCTTCCTGGTTTAGGTATCAGTACCATAATGGTGTCATAGAAAGAGTTAAGCAGAGTGTCATCTTCACCTATTTTTCCAAAGAGTTCATTTAGAATTGGAACCAATTATTCCTTAAATGCTTTACAGAATTCACTTGTGAATCCATCTGACACTGGAGATTTTTTCTTAGGGAGTTCAATGATAGCTTGTTGAATTTCTTTTTGTGAGATAGTATTATTTAGGTATTTAATCTCCTCTTCATTTAACCTGGGCAATTTATGTATATATTTTTTGTAAATATTCATCCATTTCACTTAGAATATCAAATTTCTTGACATACATTTGAGAAAAATAATTACAAATTATTACATTAATTGGCTCCTCACTGGTGGTGAGTTCAACTGTTTTCATTTATGATACTAGCAATTTGGTTTTCTTTTTCTTTTTGTAAATCAAATTAACCAGAGGCTTATCAATTTTATTTTTTTTTCATAAAACCAAATCTTGGTTTTATTTATTAGTTCATTTTTTGCTTTTGCTTTTATCAATTTCTCCTTTAATTTTTATAATTTATAATTTGGTATTTAATTGGAGGGTTTTAATTTGTTCTTTCTCTAATTTTTCAGTGTATTTGCCCCCTTGTATCCAATCCCCATTGCCTTTCTTTCCCTTTTCCCTTTGCCCCTTCTTCCTTCTGTTAGTTCCCCTTTTCTTCTCCCTCGCCCTTTCCCCTTTTCCTACTTGAAAGTTAAGATAAGTTTCTTAAATTAATGAGTGTGTGAATGATAACTTTGTGCCAAATCTGATGAGGGTAAAATTCAGGCAGTTCTCAACTCCTCTCATTTCCGCCCCCTGTAGAAATAGGTTCTTTTTTTATCTCTTTATGTAATGTGATTTATCTCATTCAGTTTCCTCCATCCTTCCCTCTCTTTACTGCTCCCCCATTTTAAGGAGATATTGTTTTTAAATCATTCTATCAGTCACAGATACGTCATGAGTGTCCATTACATCTCACTAATTATATTTTCTCTAATAGAGTTACAGTTCTCAAGAATTATGAGAAACTTTCTACCAAGAGGGGATATAGACAGTTTCATCTTATTGGATTATAGTTTTTTTTCTTTACCCTTTTTTTACCTTTTCATGGGTCTCTTGAGTCTCCTATTTGAAGTCCAAATTTTCTACTTAACTCTGGTCTTTTCATCAGGAAAAGTTGGAAGTCTCCTATTTCATTAAATATCCATCTTTTCCCCTGGAATAGAAGGGTCAGTTATGACAGGTGGTGAATTCTTGGCTGCATTCCAAACCCCCTTGCTCTTCAGAATATCGCATTCCAGGTCCTTTGATCCCTTAATGCTGATGCAGCCAGGTCCGTTTTAATTCTTACAAAATTATCTAAATTGTTTCTTTC